>NC_083474.1:16193108-16388108 GCF_030014155.1 Tachysurus vachellii
GCACATAAACATCATTCTAGACATTTGGCATGTGTTTCAGTGTGTTTGTGTGTGTACTTACCCACAGCCGCTTCAAAGGTTGTTCGCTTCAGTCTGCTTCTGTGTGTTCGATGTGTGAATGAAACCATACACTCTGATTGAATGTGTGAGATTCAGCCAATCGCTGACGGCAGTTTCAATGACAGAAATCACAGGCGTTCACACACACACACACACACACACACACACACACACACACACACACACACACACACACACACACACATTTCTTTACAAGGACCTTCATTTACATGACATGCCTAAATTGTGCCTAAATCCAACCTGAATCTTAACCTAAAAAAAAAAGAGGAAAAGAAAAGAAAAACAAAACCAAAAAAAAAAAAACCATTATGTTTGTAGTTGCAGCGTGTCATAAGAGTGTCCACACAACCATGCCCTGGCATACACACACACTTCACAACAATTTGGATGTTCTAGGTGTTCTACAGTAGCTATAATTTGCATTATCAAACAAATAAATGCAACACCTGACTTCTCATGTTTCTCGTTTCCCTTCGGTGATATATTGCTTATTTTTTAACTGAATTCCTGTGCTGGTTTTCCTTCTTTGCCTGAGTTGTTCTTTGTTTTTATGTCTTTATTATAAGTATGGATACGTAAGGGGTTTACTCATAAAGGGTTTCTTCAATTTGACCATTTAGAATACTAATGAGGATAGGAACACTGGGAAGTTACACATATGGATCTATTCAGGATTTTAATATCCTGTGTGATGGATATGTGACATTAACAGTTTATAGTAATAGCTATGAAAAATTGGCATTTATTAATTCAATTTAATTTAATTTATTTGTATAGCACTTTTAACAATTCCCATTGTCTCAAAGAAGCTTTACAGAAGTATGGAAACAAAAGAGAGAGAGATAAACAAACAAACAAACAAACAAACAAATAAATAATAATAATAATAATAATAATAATAATAATAATAATAATAATAATAATAATAATAATAATAATAATAATAAGAGAAAATAAGGATAAAAATGAATAAATGAATATATACAATTAAAGTTTACAATTATTTAATGAATTATTTATATTTAATATGTAAAAAAAAATAACTTAAAATGTAATATACTATATATCTATCCCTATTCCTAATGAGCAAGCTGGAGGCTTATTAAGCTTTATTACTACTACTTCTTTATTACTATAATCGGACAAAATATACATTGTTCAATGAAATGCTGCAAAGCTGACAATAAATGGAGTCTAGATTAAATACAGTACAGGAAGATTGGTCTTTTATTTCTTCTCATAACATTATTGTAAACTTGATTACTTCTTTGCATTATTACATTCTAACCTGTCTTGAATAGTGTTGATATAAGGACTTAAATATCATTTCTGTGTTATAACATGTTTAGTGCTGGTCTCAAATCAGCTGTTGGAACACAGGTGACATAAACAGCTGCTGCAAACCTAAATGACACCAAATCCACTCACACACCAGACCAGATCGCCTTCAGCTTTCCAGATGACATTCTGCTGTTTACTTTCTTACCTTGATGATCCCTTTTAATATAGGGTTAAATACAGAGCAACACATAAATCAATTATACAAACAGGAACACAAATTATGTTTTTGCTCGGTTTTTCTAATGAACATGAAACTTCATAGTAATATTTCAGATTCAGGTCATTTGTGCTGAGAAAAATAATAAAAGTGTTGATAAAATCGAATCTTTCAGATTTCCTCTATTTCTACTCCCATATGTTCCATTGAGGCTCGATTTCATCTGTATGATCGGATAAACTGGGTGAATTTAAATAAAGGACAGTACAACTCTATAAAAGATCATCCATTTCTGGCTCTTTCTGACAGAAGCATCAAACCATTTTCAATATAAACTTTATTTCTTAGCTTTATTACTTTACAAACTTTAGTAAGTGGGCATTAAGTATAAAGAAGCAAACAATAGTGTCAGTTCTTCTTATTAGTAGAAAATGTGCTGGTTATGTCATTGTTTATAACAGATGACAGGCAAAAACAGGTAACAATAAATATTATAATATATGATCATAAATGTTGGAATATTTGAGCAAAGATTTACGTTATATATGACATCTTCACAATTTCTCCAAAGATTATACTTGAAAGTAAATAGAGATATTTTATTAGTATAATATTGTAAATACATTATTATGGAAATTGGATAATAGATTGTATCAGGAGTATTTTGGTTAGATACTTTCACATAATGCATTTAACGTTCTTATTTCTTTACTTTTTTATATGATTTATTCATCTTCAGTAACCTTTATAAAAGTAAACTTGGGACTCTGGAGCTGTGAGGAAACACTACACACTACACCAAATCAAAAACACTAGCTACGGCACATCAGTTCCAATAAACGACAGCTTCCTGCTCCGAGAGGGTCACATCACGGCTGGATGAAATTTTAGATTTGCTAAAAAAAGTCACAGTTTCCTGCTGATGCAACTTTTTTGGATGTAAGATTATTTAACACAAATCTAATTGTGTACAAACTGTGAGGGGCAAAGAAGATTATTATTATTAGATAATAATATTAGCTTCAGATCATTGCAGCATGATAATTTTGGGTACACGGTGTGACCGCCGAGGGAAATATTGAGTAGGTTATTGACATATTGATGATGTTTGCTGTAGGTTAGATAACTTAAAATAAGGCTCTGGTTAACCAGCAGTTCATAGCCATTATGCAATTCTACTAACTTAACTATTTTGGGCTGATCTTGGTTCATAAGGAAATCAGGACTGAGGTTTGAATCTTTGACCTCTCACACAAAGTGAGAATCATATCCATATGGGAATCCAGTCATACATTCTTCCTATATTCTCTTTATTGCTTTTTAGATAACTAAAGATCTTGAGAGTGAGTCTTTTTGATTTTGTAGTCAGCAATCTTCAATTTCCTCCATGGAGCCTTTGAGCCGAGTTCCATCATCTGCCACTTGCTACACCGTTTGGCTGTTCAGGGAAGCTGTGAGTGGGAGAGAAAAGCAATCGATTCAACTCTCTGTCAGCTGAAACACTGCGGGGGATTATGGCAAGGCCATGCTACTGCGCTCAAGAATTATGCTGTTAGTATCACAACAACCTGAAAGCTAGTCTTTAGTTTTCTAGCATGTGCCTCTATTTTGTGGAAGTTTTGGAAAACAGGTTAAAGCATCAAAACTGCTTATATAAAACAGACAGAAGATTAAAATGACAAGTGTGGGGAATTAAAAACCCACCATTAGGAGATGTGTGTGTGTCTGTGTGTTATTCAATGAGATGTGTGGGTGTGCATGATCCATTTAAATATGAAATCCTGCCATCTACAGAATGAGCTGTGCAATTAGACCACACTGCTTCACACATCACTTATTATAATATTTCACATGCTAATGCCTCAAAGTCTTTATGTTTTCCATTAAATCCGAGTCAAAAACAACTTCTATGTTCAGTCATATTTATTACAACACAACACAACACTGCACACACAGCTTACACACAGACACACACTAACACACAGACATACACACATTCAATCATACAAAAACACATACACACTCATACACATATACACACACAAACACACACAGAATAAAAGCACACAACACAAATGACAAGCTGACTTTGGATTTCCAAAGTAGACTATTTAAAGCATTTCACAGAAACATTTGACGAAAAAATGAAATGTAACCAAATGTAGTTGATCAGCCAAGATGCTTGTTTTCTTGTTTTACTAAAAAGTAAAGGAAGCTGTGAGGCTAAAGTTAAACCTGAAGTAGCAATGTGTACCTGATGGATTTTAAAAAGAAGAAAAACTCGCAGTCCCACAATCAGTTCCTCATATTTTATGACCCTCCGTTGAGAATGAATGTGTGATATCTCAGTGGTATAAGACCGTTTCTGGACTGTACACACTTAAACACAGCATCACATCAAGTTCTATGTTGTAAATGTGTTAATAAAATGTTTTAAATGACAAAGATATTAAAAGAGAGGAGAAGGAGAAAGTAAATCCACAGAGCGCACAGAGTGTTGTGTTGTGTAGGCCATGCAGAGAGACGGTTTGAGAGAGTTAGTGAAAGAAAAGTCGTTCAGTGCTACATCACTATGCAGCAGTGTTTTAGTCTTGCATTTCTGCAGTTTTTTCTACCTGGAGATGACATCTCAGAGGTCACGTGTGTGGACGCATTGTTGGTATCGCGATCCTGGGGAGAACGGACAGGACATTTCTGGAAAGCAGTGGCACTGTTTAAGGCTTCTTCCTCACCATCTTCTATGATGACGAGCTCCGCCTGAACGGAGCCTTCGTAGCTATGCGTATCTTCCTCAGCTTTCTGATATCCCATGAAGATCATAGTGACAGGTTCGTCTGAAGGCAAAGTGTTTAGGACGCTGAGTTTAGGGTCCTCTCTGTAGGACAAAGGAGGTATATGATTTACAACAGAGTCCACATGCTGACTTTGAGTTCTGCTGTGTGTCTCTTGGAGGTCGTAAAACTGCTTTGGGTTGCTTCTCGTTTCCCCCCCATATATCTCATAGCTGTTGCCATTGCTGTTGTAATTACACTCATTTTCATCATTATAATTGTGGAACACGTGAGCCGTTTCATGAATTTCCTTGTAGGGATAATGTACACTACTCTGACTACACTGTAGCTCTGGCCATTCACTCGTATCTATATTGTAAAGCTCTGAGCAGTGGCTGTTCTGGTAGTTTTTGTAATATTGTGGCTGATTTTGATTTTGCTCTTGAGGTTTCTTCCATTTCGCTGTGGCCTGTCTTAGGAGCTCCTCTACCTCCTTAGGGCTAAGCTCATCCACTCCATTGGCTTCAGGCTGTTCCAAGGTACTGTGCAAAGCATACACAGTCTTACGTCCGTCATCGTACACCTTGATGCCACGCTGCTGTAATTCCTGCGCTGGTACTGTGCAGGTTGACAGGACGCGGCTCTCACCGGTGCGTAGGTCCTTCTGTACGTTGATTTCCATGGCAAACAAACCTGGGAGGATGAGAGAGAGGGAGGCATTAGAGTGAATATGATTTGCAGACCACGAGTTGCTAACTCCAATATTGCTTCAGTAAAACAGTAAATAAATTAAAACCACAATCAATCCTTAAATAAATTGAGCAATCCAAAAGTTATTATAGAGTAAATCCGCCATGTAACCATCACCAAACAAACATCTAACTACAACAGCAAACAAACCAATCATCTATTCAATCAGCTAACTAAATGCATTTAACCAAATAAACAGACCAGTATTACCGGGTTTCTGTTGGTCATTTTTGGCTCCTTGATTCACAGATGGATGTTTCCTCATGTTTAAAGGTGTATAAGATTTAAGAGTATCTGGAATTTGTGAATAATTCTGAATAGGTTCTGCAAAGAGCATGGGAAATTATAGTGGCCAACAATTATTTCGTCAAGTGAAAATTCATAAAGCCTAATTGACTAATAAGAAACAATTTCTTTACCTGACTTGAAATTTTCATTTGCTGCCTGTAATGAAATTCAAATGATGACTTAAGATGAGTCCTACAATCACATTCAATGACTATAAATGCATTCTTAATACATACAAATTTTTACATTGAGGATGTGTAAACTTTATTTTTGATGCAACATTCATATGCACCTTCAGGAAGATATATACCTGTACTGTCTGTAAATGTAAAATGCCTTAATATTACCTTAATAATGTCCTCAGTTGACTTCTCAATGGCTTTCAGCCTGTTCAGGATGCGGCCTTCGTTTATGGAGATGTTGAACTCTTCCCTCTCCAGAGTCTCAATTTCTTTCTCTATTCTACAGAACACAACGATTATGTGACATAATTGAGTTTGGATGGATGGTTGGTTGGCTCTAGCTCTCATTGCGTACCCTCTTGGCACCCACAAACCACAGCTGAGCTTTGTTGCAGAATCCAGACACGGCTCAGTGCCAGGCAGTCACACTGTTGGCGCTGGTTCCTTTAAATCACACATCCTCCATCACTGGCATTTAATAACAATGTGGAATAAGCTGGAGTTAGCAAGAGGGTGTTGCAGGTCACTGAGCGTGATATCAGAAAATATTTGGCAATGCTCTGCGAGTTCACTCAGTGAAATATGGACGGCACAGACTTATCGTCTCAGTAATTTCACAAATTCATCACGAGTGAGGCAGACACCAGGATTGCCAAGCTAGAGTGCAAGAGCCTATACATGAACCTATAATAGCTCATAGCTTCACACAGTTGCACCTCTGTTGCGTCACTCTTATTCTCTGCCATGAAACTAGGAAGTGAGAAGGGACAAATGACTAGAACAAAAGCAGTTCTCTAAATGCCACTTTGCCCTACTACTGTGTTTAGCACAGCAAGGAACTGAATACAGTTATTTGCCTTCAAATCCATTTTGGGTAGAGACAAATAGAGGTGAACAAATGATCCCATGAGGCAGGATCTCATTTAATTTGCATGCGGTTGCATTTCTAAATTGCACTGTGTGTTTTCCCAGTTTTATCCAGGGCTCTTGATAATCTTACATTTTGCTGTTAATAGTATACTGTATACAACATTTACATTTATGGCATTTAGCAGAGCCCTTATCCAATGCGACTTACATTTTTTTATTTTATTTTATTTTATTTTATACAACTGAGCAATTGAGTGTTAAGGACCTTGCTCAGGGGCCCAGCAGTGTCAGCTTGGTTTTCGAACCTGGGATCTTCCAATTGGTAGCCCAACAGCTTAACACCACTAGCTACCGCTACCATGTCCCATTAACATGTGCCTCTCAAATACATGCTTAATATTTGGGATATAAATATTTTTATTAACTTTACAGAGCTACATTAATAAACTATCCTAAACTTATTTGCATACATGTTTTTTATAATTTATGCAATCTCAAAGAAGGTTTTCAGCATTTAGCACCTTAATTCAATTCTAATCAATTTTATTTGTATAGCGCTTTTAACAATGGACATTGTCTCAAAGCAGCTATAGAACAGAAAACATAGGAAGAAGCACAGAAATAGAACATAGGAAACATAGTTTAATATTGTACTAAGATAACAAAAGCTAAAGATTAATATTAGACTTATATTTAAATTTGTTTGTATTTATCCCCAATGAACTGACTGAGGTGACTGAGGTGACTGTGGCGAGGAAAAACTCCATTAAATGGAAGAGGATGAAACCTTGAAATGAATCAGACTCAAAAGGGAACCTCATCCTCATCTGGGTGACACTGAAGGGTGTGATTATAAATATACAGTACAGTCTGTCAATTGTGTATTGATGAGGATGTTGTTGTCCTCAAAGATCACATGAAATCAAAGGTGATAGGAAACCTAGGATATAGCTAAGCAGGAAGAATCATTAGCAGGACCCAAGGCTCCTGGACATCATTTTCATGTCGGATATCTTTGGCATCAGTACACTTGAGGTAAAGAAGTTGTACTGCAGTCAATTAAGAAAGGCAGAACAGGGAGAGCCCAGAATAGTCGCAGAAGCTTGCGGGCCTCAGGCAGTCAGCAGAAACTAGTTAATGTTGAATTCTTTTAGGAATTTTGACTGTGATTGTAATATATAAAAGTTTTTGCCAAACAATGTATTCATAATAAAGGTATAATTGAGACATGTTCTGTTCTACCACCAATCTGTATTCACATATACATGTATATATTTTGCATACACTTCTTCCCTTTCCCAAATATAGATTATAGTAAATTCTATTTTTATTGTAATTTTATTTGCATTCTTTTCTTAGTATATTATTATTGTAATTGATTAAATTTGTATAATGTCGATTATAAAGCATTTGAGTATAAAGCATTTGAGTATGTGTCTTACAGTGTATGGTTGTTTATGTAACACATACAATTTAAAATTGAATTTGAAATTTACACACACACACACACACACACACACACACACACACACACACACACACACACACACACCACACACCACACACACAGAGAAATCTACCGGTGAATGTTGTTCTGTAGTGCCTTGATCTGCTGGGTAACATCCAGGGCTTTCTGCTCCTTCTGGGCAGCTCCAAAATTTGTGCCCCCCATAAGCCACAGATCTCTTGCAGATTTTTTCTGTTTGACATGCAAAAAAAGAATGCTACTTTTATAGATGTTGTTTTTATTGTTAATAATGGAGACGTAACGTATATACATTTAAATATATTATTTAAAAACTATACATTTTGACTTTTATTTTTTTTATTTATATATGTTACTTAATGTTATTATTTAATAAAAAGTCCAATAAATATTTGATCACATGACCACCATCTTTTGTAATCTTTGTAATCATTCATTAATTAATTAATTCATTCATTGTTTGATCTTAGAAAAATTTAGATGATAAAAAAAAAATTACTGAAACATCATGATCACGAATTTAGCTTATTTATACAAGCTAAGATTCACCTTCAGTTGCTGTAGTTTCAGTTTTTCCTTGTCGACCTCCAGCCGCTTTGACGCAATGTCTTCTTGGACTTTTCGTTTATTCTGTATACAAATGTTCAAATAAATTTCTATACAAGTTCAAGGTTCAATTTAAAAAGAAAACTTACCATGAAAGCTAACATAATAAAAAAATCATATTCATATACAAACCCAGCAAAGTCTTTATATTAATATTAAACTGACTTGTAGCACAATAATTGTCATTCAAATCGCCATGAATCTACTTTATAATACTATACTATTGATAATAATATATACTATACTTTTCATAATCGCACTACAAATGATCCTCTACACATTTTCTTTGTAATAGAAAAAGGGCTACATTACTGTAATGGCTTGAAGTCTCTTTTTTAACAGTTCTGCCTCTTCCATGGTGACTCTAGAGAGACAAAAAGAAAACTTATTAATCACATTGAACACATTCGCAAATGGAACCTATTTTACCTTGTCAGCGTGAATTCTAAGTAATACATTATGATCTTTGCTAAGCAGATGCGGCTCAGACGCTGTGCACTGAAAGCGATATGGATCAACTGACCATCTGTTAAGAATTCAGCAGACTCATTCCGATCTCTTCCTCACTGAGATACCAGGAATAGCACGAGTGGTGGCACTGACCCACACACATGGACTCCAAAAATAATCTGTCTGACAGGATTTTGTCATCATGACAAGTCATCATTCAGCACTCTTCTAAATCAGTGATGTGGATTAGTGTAGATCTGCATGTTTCATACACCAACAATATGGTCTGTATACTATTATCAGTACAGTTTAGGTTAGATAGTCTCTTTTCTAATTAAAAGGACTGTATGTATGAATAACTTCCATATGATGGAGGTCCGTCACATACTGTATGTCAGTCCTTCTGAAGCGTGTACTTATACATAACAATATTACATTTTGGAAATTATATAAATAATAACATAATTTGGTACAGTTTCAGATGATTAAATAGTGGTGTGCTTTTGTTAGTATAGTGTAGTATATAGTATAGTGGTGTGCTTTTGTTAGTATAGTGTAGTATATAGTATATTGGTGTGCTTTTGTTAGTATAGTGTAGTATATAGTATAGTGGTGAGCTTTTGTTAGTATAGTGTAGTATATAGTATAGTGGAGAGCTTTTGTTAGTATAGTGTAGTATATAGTATAGTGGTGAGTGCGTTTGTTAGTACTGTATAGTGTAGTATATAGTATATTGGTGTGCTTTTGTTAGTATAGTGTAGTATATAGTATAGTGGTGTGCTTTTGTTAGTATAGTGTAGTATATAGTATAGTGGTGAGCGTTTGTTAGTACTGTATAGTGTAGTATATAGTATAGTGGTGAGCGTTTGTTAGTACTGTATAGTGTAGTATATAGTATAGTGGTGTGCTTTTGTTAGTATAGTGTAGTATATAGTATAGTGGTGTGCTTTTGTTAGTATAGTGTAGTATATAGTATAGTAGTGAGCGTTTGTTAGTACTGTATAGTGTAGTATATAGTATAGTGGTGAGCGTTTGTTAGTACTGTATAGTGTAGTATATAGTATAGTGGTGTGCTTTTGTTAGTATAGTGTAGTATATAGTATAGTGGTGTGCTTTTGTTAGTATAGTGTAGTATATAGTATAGTAGTGAGCGTTTGTTAGTACTGTATAGTGTAGTACAGTATATAGTTTAGTGGTGAGTGTTTGTTAGTTTCATTAGTCTTGTATAATTAATTCAATCTAAAACAACTATTTAAACATTTCAATGTGAATCAGATTCATTATGTTTTGTAAACTATGCAAGCAATTTATTTTATTGTCACCAAAAGCAATCTATTTTATTACACTATAAATGCTTAAAGGAATTACACTTCAACTAAAAGACTGAGTGCTACATAGAAAGTCCGATTCAGACCGAGCTGCATTAATGCAAGGTTTTTCCAGCAGAACACACTCCTACACATACACACACCCATAAAAATGTGTATGCAAACCCCTCCTGTTTAATGCATTCCCAGAGGCCCAAAGCAGACTCTAGGAATAGACAGCAGGCCACCTGGACCCTCCCTACACCACTGAGACACTGACAACAGACAACAGGTGACATCATCAACATGACTTTATTTCCTGCACAAAATCGAACAAGCACAACTCAGTGCTACAGTATCAACAGTGACGCCTGTAGCACGTATAAGTCTCTTTCTTCTTTTTACTGATTTGTATACCAGAAATTACTTTAAAATTCACTCAAAATAGGAAATAAGCTTTCGAATAACAGATATTTCAGATATTGGACTTCGCTGTGACCTTGAACCTGTTGGAATCAATTGAAAAATCGAAACAGTTCATCTACTAGTAAAAAGTAGATGTGGTCTCATAAGAGGAACTCAGATGGACAGACAGATGGATTAACAAACTAAAAGCATATTACCTCCACCACCTTGAACTTCGCTTCATTATTGTCAGTTGTAGTCTGACATGTATATTACAAAATAAGGACTGATACCAATAAGGAACACAATGTGACTCCACATATCTGGTCCAGTTTCCTAGTCACAGCTATTTGCTGTGTGGAGGAAGTTTCCTCTAATCTGCATTAATCTGATCAACAGTGACTTAAGCACCAAATCTCTTTTGGCATCTGCTGCAGTATAACAACTGCAGAAACATACAGCTATTATTACAGTAATACACACAAGCATGGCTATAAACTCTAAAAATTACTGCCAGTGTTTTAGCACATACTCGTTGCTCTGATGTAATTAAAAAACACCAGTCATACGGTCTATTCATGCAAATTGGTGCAATAAAAACGGCCACACAACAATTAGGAGGAATTTCTACGTGTCTGTCCTTGCTGTAATTGTTAATATACTTTAATGCTGCAAATGCTAGTAGCAAAAAAAGTGTTTTAAAAAGTCTGAGAACCATTTAAATGATCTGCAAAACTTTAGTATCGTGCTTGGGATAATAGCAGGCAGAGAATAGGTCATAGTGTGTTGTGCACGGTTTCATAATTCATTACACAGTTAGACATTTTAAAACTAGAGTGAGAATGACTCTCACTTCAACACACGCATGTCATTCAATCCATCAGAACAGCTTCCAGGAACTTGCTGTGCACACTTTGTGGCATTAACAGATTAGTTAACACCCAGCAGTTAAACATGCAGGAAAAAAAAATCTCTGACCCCTTGCACAAAGGCTACCACATATTTGAACTCCTTCACTCCAGAAGATGCTTGAGAGAAATGTGTGCTACAACCAACAGACACCACAAAGGCTTCTTTCCACATGCTGATGTATGAACTCTCAACGGGAAACTGAACAAAGATAATATCCGATTAACCATGTTTTGTATACATGATGCAATCATTTTTACGTGCAATATTCTATCTGTGTAATATTCTCATCTCTGATTCTCTCTCTATCTTTGCATGATATTCACTTCCCAGTTATGTCTACATCCCTGTTTTGTGATCTCACTGTAATGTTTCCCTTCATGTCTTAATAAATGAATCAAATTCCTCATGAACTCTATTCGATTCAGTAAACAGTGAATCATTTTGAGATCACTTTCATACAGAAATTACATTTCTTGGTACTTTATACTAAATCATGATATTAATTCATGGATATGAAGCATGCACAGATTTATGTCATACAGTACACACGGTTACATCTTATAATGTAATGCAATGTCTATAACTACAACAATAGTTCATCAAAATCAAATACAGCATAATTTGATTAATTGTAGTTACTATTGAAGTATAATACTTTTGCTAGAAATGACAATCTGTGGTACTTTAGAGTAATAAATTAATAATTAAGATGCATGCATAGAATTAATTCTGACACACTTTAATTATCAGTGTTAATTAATTGAGTTAATAAACAATGATACTACTAATATAATGCTAAAAAATGTACGTATTAATGCTCAACTATATTTATGCGAAAATAATATAATAAATGAAATTTCGATTATACAAGAATTTTAACTCTGTAACAGAAAAAGCACACACACACACACACACACACACTCACACACACACACACACGGACACACACACAGACACACACACTTACCAGGTCTCCAAAAGGGGAAATTCTCAGAGGGTCACTACTGCTACTTTAACTGCGCGCGCGTGCTGTGGGCGGGGGAAATGCCGATGATTGACATCGCGCTGCACTAATCAGAGGAGAGCGTTTAATTATTCATCTTAACTATGTACATGCTACAATAATGCATCTATCATTTATAAGAGGAACTTTAAACAGGTTTAGTGTTAAAATCTTTCAGCAAAATGTCGAATTTAAATTTAAACTGCACAAACTTAAATATATATATATATATATATTAGATGTTAGATGTGATTACATGTGTTTAATTAATTAAACCTTATCAATTACACCAAATGACTAGAGTACATGGACAGAAATATGATTTCACACCGATTAATCTATGCTCTTGATGTTAGAGTAGCAATTGCACGGCGAAAGTTATGAATTTTAAGAATATTCAGACGTCCTTTAGAACAAAAGGCCTTCCTTTGATTCCATATTTGCTTTCTCTTCAGACCTGAGATATGATGTCATCAGGGACAATGTCCACGTTGTACTCTAAAATGAGATCATGCAGTCTTCATGTGCTTCAGTGGGGGAATAAACCCGTGTCACAGATCATCCTGACAGGTGGCAGCTCGCACACTCTGGTCAGGTGTCAGCCATTCCTGTAGTTATATTTACGGGGCCTATGAAAAACGAGTGTGCGTCAGAATGTTACATTCCTGCTGCAGTCTCTAATGAAAGAAGAGACGTAGCCTAGAAATTGGGCGGCGTTCGAAATTTCTCAGACATTTTAAAGGGCCAAAGTCAATAGGAACAGAGTTGAATGACAAAGTAGGTGGATGTTGTAGATCATCTTAAATAATTAAGATCATTGCACAAAGGGTGAACCATTCTACAGCACCTCTGGAGAAAAGATAGTTAAAGACTTTGACATTGAAAGCTTGGCGGTGATTGGATTTGAATTTACAACCATTCAATAAGTAGCCCAGAGCCTGAGCTGATTAGCTACGAATCCCAACTGGCTTGGTTTCCTGGAGTCTAAATACTTAATGAATATTCATGCTTCAGTCACACTAGAAACTTACAGTATCTGGTATAACATGTGTTTTATATATAACACAAGTGTAGCCAACATAGCAGTTAAAACAAAAAAAAAACTTATTTATCTACAGTATAATAAGCCTCTAATTGACCTTTTACCATTCACCTTCTTTGTAATATATTTAATAGTCAAGATGGGAACAATGATATTCTTAATATCTCTCATGCCTGCAGATGACTATAATGAGTGCTTTCACATGTTTGTATCAATTACACTGAAACACACACCATCAATGGTCAACACAAACTTGTTGACAATACAAGTTTACTAGACTGGAATTTGACACAGTGTTTAACTCACAGTATGTATACAAGTCACAAATACGTATACGTATCACAAATCATGGATTCAATTGCTCAAAAAGTACAGTATAATGAATGTAATTTTTACTGGTTTACTGGTAAAATATTGTTATTGATTCTACAGGAAAAAAAGTAATTGCAATTTTTTCTCATGATTGTTATTCTGACATTGCACTCCCTGAAGGTTATTTGTGGACACACACACACACACACACACACACACACACACACACACACACACACACACACACACACACACACACACACAACTGCTGTTAAAATAAGATTCTCTTTATGTACACCTGAACTTGCTGCCCTTTCAGGCCCAACTGTCACACATCCTGTTCTTTCTCATCAACCACATACATGGTGGTGATACAAGGGCCATAACATGATGCAAGGCCATATACAGTGATGGCTAAGGTCAGGGTAGGTATATTAAACAAACAGAATCATTTAAGATAACCTTGCTGACCAGCACCAGGCTAAACCAAATGCTTGTCTTGCTACTCAGGCTGTTGTGTTTATTTATGAGATTTAAGAGCATTAGGGCACATTTATGAATCAGTGTGATTTCAGAGAGAGAGCAAGAGAGAGAGAGAGAGAGAGAGAGAGAGAGAGAGAGAGAGAGAGAGAGAGAGGTTCAACACAGCAGTGTAATATTGACTGGATATATGATTCAGTGAGTGTTCTGCTATTTCTGTTAGCATGGCTTTATCATAGATCAGAGTTATTTTGTTAGTATCTATTATTGCTCTTGAATTATTTTTTTTTATTAGAATTCAATCCACACTTCTCCATTGCCAGGAATTATTGACTCTTCATAAAAAGTGTGATGTAGTCTTTTTCAAGCTAAAGTCTATAAGCAGTTCTTAGTTTTTCTCTCTGCCTTTCACTCTCTCACTGTAAAACATACGTCTGATTATACAAGCATATCTACTGTATCTATCTAAGGCAGATTTTATGGCTTCTTCTTTTGCCAGTAAGTGTGTTTGAGTTCTTTCGCAAATAATAAAGGACAATGAGCCCTAAACTGTTTATCTATTATCACAAATGGAAGCCATTAGAGAAAGAGATGAGGTTATTTGTCTATGCCTTTGCCTCATTATTATTCACTGAAAATCTTTTTGAATTTGTTCTTGCTCTTCATGGAGAGATAAAAGGATAGAATTAACCATGGATGTAGCAGGCTTCCGATTTTACAGATTTGTTTGTTATAAATACAGTATGTGAAGCAACTTTAGTATTTGTTCTTCTACGTGTACACAAGGACAGCTTTGCTTTTCAAGCTTGTTCATCAAATTTTTCAGATACCACAGTGCTGGACATGGTGACACATTCACAATGTGAGAAGTGACCTGGTGCCATCATGTGATCCCAAAGCATTATGATTTTGCTTACCGCATCTTCACACATTTAAACACAGACTGAAGCAACACAACTCCAAGGTAATGCTGTGCCCATGAGCCATACGATCTACTTCTGCAAATTCTGTGAGTCCATTTATCTAACAAAACCTCATAACATCTCACAAATGCTGACAGAATCCTGAAAGGCCTGAAGACAGGGTCATATATATTATGCTTTTTAAATAATTTTTAATTTTTTTATTTTTTTTACACAGTCGATTCTGCTGCTTAACTGCAGCTCTGTGTTGATGCAATGAGCATGGACACGGTGAGCTAGCAGCTTGTCATTAACTTGTCTCTGACTGACAGATTAATTGTGGCAGATGAATTTGAGGCCATGTGCACAAGCATCTCTGAGTGAGACTGTGAGACTGTGATTTTGTTTTGTTCATTATTTTGCTGCTGAACAGTTTGTAATAATGGAAATGTTCAATTTTAGTTTCAGGATGAAAGTACAGATGCATATATACCGTTACCGTTATGTACCGTTAAATATGAACAATATCATATGTCTTTTAAGGTAGTTTAGGCCTGTCTTAGCTTGCTATAAGGATTACTTTGTAGTTGTAAAGGTTTTGGGTTCTTTTATAGCACATATATAAATGGTTAAACGATAACCACCAGGACATGAGCTCTTGTTGATCTAGTTTAGTTAAAATGTACACAATAGAAAAGTTTAGATACAAATGTTCTTGATGTGTATTGAATGCGAGGCTGTGGAGATGTGTGATGTATCACTGACGTCAGAGGCACTGATTTCAGTCCAGGAGGCCTGGGGCCCATTCAGCGTTCCAGTTAATCAGTAAGCTTGTGTAGGCCACTAAAGGGAAATTGAAGGGAACTCACAACTGTGGGTGTGATGGTCAGGTGTCCACAAACATCTGGTCTTCTCTAATTATCAACTCGTTCTAGTGCTCCTTGTCACCTGGTTCTTTGTTATAAAAATTTCCTGTTTCTTATTAATTGATATTAATTTGGTTTTGCCTGTGAACTTCTCCCACTTTTGTTTTATTATATACTGTATATATGTACATACAGCTACCTTTATCTGACACTGTTCAACATTTCCTGTCTATTACATTTTAATTTCTCTTGGTGCCCCATATGAAACAGAAGAAACAAGAAACACATCTTAATGAATGAGGTTAAGTAATAATTAAGTAATGTTTCACCAAACATATTCTCTATATCTGAAACTGCTGCCGGAACACTGAGCTAAGTGTTTGCATTTAAGGATGCATGCAAACCGGGTGACAATGTGCAACCGGTAGCATTTTTGCTTCACTAATTCCCTGTTTTAATCCTGAACTTCTGTGTCTGATGTGTTAGGTCACTTGTGTAGTCTCTTTACATGCTCCCCTTGTGCTCTCCGGTTTCCTTTTTCATTGAAAAACATGCCAATATGTTGATCTGAATATAAAATGTTTAGGAGTGAGTGTGTGTGTGTGTGTGTGTGTGTGTGTGTGTGTGCAGTTACTAATGATGAGCATACCAGCTCTCAGATCGTAATGGGACTGTAATTAATGCTATATTATTTGTGGGGGAAAGTGGTTAGGCCTTAGATAATATGTGTTGTAATCTATGGACTATGTTTTGCCTAATTATATATTACCTACAATAAAATGTCAATTATTTCTCAATTGACTTACACCAATAAATTAACTATAAAAAAAAATTATAATTGTCAATGCAAGGTGTAACACAAAAAAATATAAATTAAATAATGTAAGAAAAAAAATCACAGAAAAAGGGGAAAAAAAAACACATAATAAAACCAAAATCAATCCAAAACAAAGAAAGAAACAACAACAAATTTGTATTCAACGCCAGAAGATGGCACTGCACCTCACCATGGCTGATGTAAAATCATTGTAGGGAGTGTAGACGAGCATTTCACCCATAAAGCACTCTGCCAACGTACTAAAGGACAATGAGCCCTAAATTGATTTCCTGTTTTAAAAAAATAGGAGCCATTAAAGATGGATGTTATTTGTCTCATGCTTTTTTCATGTGACGTTATTTGTCTCATGCTTTTGGCTCATCATTTAGAGGAGAAGTTACTGAAAATGTCTTTCTGAATGTTTTTGTTCCTCATGGTGAGAAAAAAGATCCATGCTTCACGTAGTGGGATGATCTGTTAGGATTGTTGTTTAGAATTGTGGCTCCAGATTTAGTGTTAATTACAAATGCCTTTGATTTAGCAGACATCCAGTCTATTTTGCTGTCATATGCAGTGAAGTTATTTCAACAAAACACCTACACATACTGTACATAAAAACACACATGTCTACTGATGCACAAACATGTACATGACATAACTGAGAAATAGTCATGCAGTCATCCATACACACACACACAAACACACACACACACACACACACACACACACACACACACACACACGCTGGAGTGAATGTGTTTAAGACATTAATCTAAAAGCATTAAATAATACCCAGATTAATATATGTGTGTTTAAAGCTCGATCTGCAGTAGACAAATCTGCAGTGCGCTCCGAGCCGTGCTGAGAATCGACTGAATGGTGCGATGCTTCAGTTGCTGCGGTGGCATGGTTGCCATGGTGAATTTCCATGTGCCCTCCTCAGTGTGTCAAGCAGCTAACTATGTACATGCTCGATGAAAAAGAAAGAAAAAAAAATAGCCACAAATGCTAGGGGGAAAAGGCTGATGGTAGAGGGCCATTCTTTTGTGCTTTTTATAAAAGCTTTCTCTTTCCACTCTCTAGCTGTTCCTACTGTATAAGCATTACAGAAAGCTTTGAGAGATTGGAAATAAATCATTGCTGAAATACAGGCATGAAATTGATTTCGAAGCAGATTTGGCCAGATTCAGCTCTATGCTGAAGAAAGAATAGCTCAGAGGTGTATGCATTAGTGTATGAAGTATCATATCAGAAATAAAGAAATTTTTTTTGTGTACTTTTCTTGAAGATCTCATCTATTGTTTGAATTCATTTTGAATTCATTGTCTTACTGATTATACATGAATATTGGTCTGTGACCTTTTGATGAGAACTAAACCCCCATAACCCCCATGGCCCAATAGTGGTTGAGGGAAAGAAACTGTAAGTTTGAAGCTCTTTTATTTATTTATTTATTTATTTGTTTGTTTGTTTATTTATTTATTTTCAGTTATCTAAACTTAGACTTTCATCTGACAAATAGAAAAATTTAATCAGTCTGTTTTTGCTGCCCAGCTGTCATATTCTCAGAAATGCCTATATTAAAACATATTGATTAATAAAAACCCATCTGGAGCACTTACATGGATCAGTGTGTTACTCTCATTTCCACAGTTGGGGTTTTTGAAGATTAATAGGCTCAGAAAATGTCTCCAGATTACTTGGAAAGGCAAAGAAATTAGTTCAATATTCAAAATCATTGATGATGTCATTATTTTAGTACTTAATTGAATTAAAATAGTTTTCTAACTACCTTATGGGGAGAATAGATCTTACTTTTCTTTAGCTGCTTGCATTAGTTAGCTAATGTTATCTGACTCTAACATTAACACTAATTACTTTCATTAGTTAGCTCATTTTATCTGGCTCTAACATGACAACTAGCGGTTTCCAATAGTTTGCTAACATTAGCTCAAGTCATGTCAAGTCAAGCAGCTTTAACTGTCATTTCAACCATATATAGCTGACGCTGTACATAGTGAAATGAACCAACGCTTCTCCAGGACCCTGGTGCTACATAAAACAACACATAGATATGTACACAACACATACCTGTACACATCTGGCCTTTACATTAACTTTAGATGTATGCTATAGCTATCTTATACCTGGGATCATAATAAACTTTAGTTGTTTTTTCCACTAGTAAGCTAACTTTTTTGGTTTTGATACCATTAGCTGCAATGACCTAGCAACAATACTGTATAAGCTGTTTCCATAAGATAACTAACTTTAAGTGCCCTTAACCGTACTTGTAGCTTTTGCCATTTGTTAACATTACCTAGATTGTGGTTAGCATTACTAAGGTTAGTGTCATCTGTCCCTGTGGCTCTACGAGTTTTGCAACGTTTTTCATAAACTTCTTTTTGCACATCCATTCTTTACATTCTCTGCAAATGTCACATTTGAAGTACGACAGCACATTTCCGATCACTGAAATTCACTGAGTCACTGGTTATTAATTTTATACACACACACACACACATACACACACACACACACACACACACACACACACACACACACACACTCCTCTGCTACTGTTAGGCTTTTCCTCATGGCTGTCACCCATGGGTGACTTAGCGCTGATTCAGAAGTGCAGTATTACATTCTCAGCAGTTACAATCCCACACATCTCAGTAGTCATTACTTTTGCCTTTCTGTTACACAACAACTGGTTGAGTATAGAACAGATAAATATCATACTACTAAAAAACCTTACATATAAACTATTAAGCCGTCTAGATTACACAAATGATCCTATCCTACAGATTACAGAGGCACTAGATCATTTTGTCAATTTCTGTACATTTAGATTAAATTTTTACCTGTTTTAGTGCAATGATGCCTGCTAACAGTTTTATTCCACAGCATTCATATTGGGGGTTGTGCATGATTGTACTGTTTTTCCAGTGTACAGATATGCTTGGTATTTGTTACTGAATGAGTATGTAGTGTGACATAATATGAAACCATTTTAATACTTTATTAAATCCGTTATTAGCAATGGGATGTATTTTGTAATAGTGTGGTCTTAATACTGCTTTATTTGCAATGCTTAACTTTCCAGTATGGACACTGCAATGTTTTCTGACATTTATATAAAAACTATTCATTTTCTTAAATAGCTTAATGTACAGCAGCATTGATGCACCATTTCTTTGGCACTACTTATTTCTCAGGTGTATCTATCAGTATAACTTACAGTACATACTGTATATTTTGTAACCTTGCCTAAATAATCAGCACAGCTCATTCTCTTTATTGAGTATATTCTATTTTATTTTTATTCTCTTATTTTTTGCCATTGTGCTGGTTTTCTTAATTCATTTGGAAGCTGTGACTTTTTAATGGCCGGCATCCAACATATACTAGCTTCAAATTGTGGCATTTGGCCCTGAGCTTTTTTTATATTGTAAGCAGATACATTTGTTTAAATTCAGTAGTCATATGGAACAGCATAACATTTTAAGAAGCATTATAAAAAGTTCCATGTCGTGCTGTGGCTATTCCCTGTTGACCAGCCTGTCACTTCTTCTGTGGTAGTGTTTTCAAGAACATATCACACTCTCCACAACACCTCGGCCACTTCACACAATCTCTTAAAGCATCACGCCAATCTCTGTCCCCCAGGAAAGCCACATGTGAGTGAATGTCCTCAGTCTAAGGAAGCAGCTTTTACTGTGAGAAATTTCCACAGATCTTCTTCCACATTGACATGGGACTTATATGCCATAGAAAGATAGCATCAATATTTCTCCTGCATAGAAACATGCCATAGTATAAAAACAAGGCGTTTATGCCATGTTGTAAGGCTGCTCTTTAGTGCATCATCACTTTCAAGGACAGCAATTTATCACATATAATAAAATGTAGAGAATAGGACTAGGAATGATAATAGATAATAATGATAATGAGAATAGGAATGATTTGATCATTATATGCAGAGCAAGATGAATAAAGAATATAATGATAATGAAAGCAAATGTCTGGGTAGCTGTTTAATTTTAAAATCATAATGACTGGGTAGCATCTACACTACATGGCCTAAGCTTTTTGGGCACCTAACATCACACCTATATGTTCCATTGCAGATTTAGTCCCCTTTACTGTTATAATAATGTCCAGTTTTTAAGGGAAGCTTCCCGCCAGATATTTTGGCATGGCTGTAGAGATTTGTGTTCATTCAGCCACAAGAGCATTAGTGGCAAGGAGGCCATGGGGTGCAGTCAATGTTCCAATTCATCCCAAAGATGTTCAGTAAAATTGAGGTCAGGATTCTGTGCAGGACAATAGAGTACTTCCACAACAACCTTCATGCATTACTGAATTGCATGACCATGCATTAAAATTTGTGTACAGGTTTGGGGATAGGTTTGGTCTTCTTGGTTCTAATAAAGGGAAATCTTAATACTATACTATACAAAGACTTTAGGGCACAAATAATTTGAAGAAGAGTCACATATGATTGTGATGGACAGGAGTCTTTTAGTCATTAAACAGATATATTGTACATTTCAAATACTGTAACCAAAATGACATAATTCCTCTACCTTACGCCAGCGTTAATTGTTTAGCCAAAGCATGTTTGTTGTCTAAGTTTAACTTACCAGCTTACAAGTCTACCTAAAAACTACCTTTGGACCTATTGACAAGATTGATAAAGTTAAGTACAAGTTCATTAGGGCATAAAAGTAAAGGCAAAATAAATGAAATAAACAAAACATATAACACTTTGCACTCATACTGCAGGGTGAGGTTGTATCTAGACAGAGATGAGGTCACTTGAACACCAGAAGGCATTAATTTTCTGTCTGAGCTAGAAAAACAACTAGACAAAATGAGTTGAATGAAGCTGAGTGATGATGACGGTCACTGCAGAACTGTTCTGTCTGTCCCTGAATGACAGAAGCAGATGCAGAGACTTCCTCCTGCCAGTCGCTATGGCATGTGGCGCCATAACTGGTGCCACATGCTGTAATAAAATCATACAGAACATTACAGAGACACTGCAAATATTATCTGAGCAGCATGTAGTGAACACATGAAGATGTCTGATCTATATAGCATCCTATTTCTTTGCGAATTTCTGCCAAACTATGACTATTTTGTTTTACAGCCATATACTACCACTACACTACATATACAACCACTATTAGTTAGCAAAAGTGAAGCTACATGGCATCTAATGTAGCAAAAAAAAAACACTTTGCATTTTGCATTGTACTAATCTCATGCACATAACATGTAGAGATTAAGAAGTCCTAGCACTAAGGGGTGAACTGTGGTGATGTCGATGGTATGATTTGATATCTTTTTTGGATGCCTGTGATTCATTTGATAAATCTTTTCCTTTTATGGTAAAAATTGTTTCCATGATCATTTTAAATTAAACGTTTATTATAGTACCACCTTGTGGTTGAATGACACAGCGTTTAGTTTGATTTCCTGTTAGCCGTGGTTACCGCCATATGTGTTTTAAAATATTCTGAAACCCATGCTCAATATCATATGATTCAATTTTGATCATTTTTCAATACATTTTCTTTCCATAGACAATTTTGAAGAATGATTTTCAGATTTGTTAAGCTTTATCATGATATTAACATTAAAAATCTTAAGTTCTATCACAGTATGAATGTGACGGTTTAGGGACTAACCTCCACTAAATCCCCTTTCTGGCTTTTCCAGTCTTTCCGCAACATTATTTTAGGAATAACTGAAAAGGGCCAGGACAGGGTGTTACTCTAAAGAAAGATGAGCTAGCAACATAGAAACTAGGTGACCGCTTAATATAGATGTCAGGTTGTGTTTAGTGTGGGTTCCTTTCAAAGCTATTTTAATGATTTTTCTTTCATTTTCTATGGTTCTGTATTCTTGAATAAGTGCTCAGGCATTAGGAGGACATGGAAACACTGAGTTCCTGAGTAGGGAAAATGAACAGGATCTTCTTTATGCTGTTAAAACTCCTGACACACTATCATTTTCTCACATTCATTAGAGGGCCACTAGCACTTTGCTCTCATCTAATGCTGCATGCTCATCAAACACAGAACATGGTAATTGGTGTAAGCTTGAATCAACAGCAGGAGGCTGCTAAAAGCGACTATGCTTTTTTACTTAGAGATGACAGATTGTCCATATCGTGAAGGACGCTCTTTGGAAATCGACATGTTCCCCTTTATTCGAGATGTTCAGAATTCAGAGGTGGTTCTTTTAAGGGTGCACAATGTGTGTGTGCTTATTGTGTAGTTTCTTCTTGAGAAAAAAAATAAAAAAACAGGAAGAATAGAGAAAAACATGGGTTGGAACCGGTCTCCTTCTAGCCAGAGACAGAGTTGCCATGGCAACCTCTGGCAAACTTACAGTACTTTGCCTCACAGATTTTGTGCCTTGCAGCAGATAAATAGGACGCTGTTTCCTGCAAAAGCTTCAGAATGATTATAAACCATGTTATTGTTCATATTCTGCTTTATTTTCAAGGGGATTGTCGAAATGTATCATTGCAAACATCAAATACAATAAGACAGTCATGACCACCTCTTGGTGTTATTTAATTTTTTCTGAGCATGATTACTGCCATGAGATTTTTCCCAGTACCAAACACTTCATTGTGCATAATGATTAAGTCATATGTTAATACTCCACAAGCAACAGGCCAAATGCTTATCTTTTACTTATCAGGTACTGTGCTGTACTTCTTCATCTTGGATGACTTCCCAGCTGCATTTAAACTAAAGCTTTGCAAAAAACATTATTTACACAATTTTTCCCTTGTGGCAAGTGAATATAGATCAACAAGGTGTTTGATGTTACAGGTTCTTTAATTCTATATTGAAATATTATATTACAATAGCTAATGGAGCTAACAAAAAAACTTAAACCAAAATATTTTGCGTAAACCTCAAATCTTCATACACTTGCATCAGCTTCACTCAATAATCTCAATTTCAAAAAAACTATTTTGTAAAACAGTTTCCATAATATTTATAAGCTATGCAATGAACTTTTGTTTATTTTTATTTTTAGAGTAGCTCACTGATGAACTAGCAAGCTAAGCTAGCAGAACTTCCTGCCTATAACTATAAAGCTTTATAGGACACTACGTGGGGAAAATATGCTGTGTATTAGCTGTTCCAAGCCATAAACCTGGCATGATTTCCTATGTTACATGTGAGCTTTGAACATAGCATGAAATACTAAACTTACTGTAGAATCTTGATTGTAGGCACTAGCATGAATGTGTTGCTGGGATTTAGAGGCTTAGAGAGCCCATCTGTGCTATTGCAGGGGTTTTGTTGAAAGGAGAGGAGTCCTGCTAACAAAGCTCTGAACCAGAACAGGAACTGACTTCTACCTCAGTCCTCCGTGAAAAAAAGACAAATGATAACTTTAAATCTGTAAGGAATGTTAACATCTTTGGCAGCCATTAGACACATCTGTTATTCTGTGACCACAAAAGTACAGTACGGTCACAAATTTCACAACCGAAAGAAACTCTGGAAAGAAAGATTTGGATACAGACTGATGGAGAAATTGAATTAACTCAATAATTATAATTATTGTCTCCACATAGTAATTTAGTGGACACTGAGCAGTTGAACCCCTAGACTGAATAACAATTCATAATTTCGGTGGTGCCAGCTAGTCAAATTCCTGGTAGCAGTATACATTGAAATGAATTTGGCTTAGATAATAATACTAGACTGTAATTTTGAAATCAATGTTAGTTAAATGGAGATGTGGTAGTTTTTAGAGTCTGCACCACTGACCATAAAGTATGGTCTTCAAATCCCAGATCTCTTCTGAGTCTTTTGTGTGTAATAACTTCAGAGAGCCTTTGTTTTAAAACCATCTCAAGCCCTAGCCTACCTGGAAATTAGGTTTGCATTTAATTGCGGAAAAAGTGTGACTGAGGCAGAACAATAAGACTGGTTTCGAAAAAAGGTCCTCAGTTTTTAAATAGTTAACAATTTGGTCCAGGCTTAGGATTTTATCTTAAAGCATACGTATCAAATCTGCTTTTTTCCAGTCTCAAAAGCAATTAAACTTTTCTAGATTTATTTAGCCACAATGAATAAAGTCCTATACCAGATAGACTTGCTATATGCTTGGTATGCTTGTATTGGGAGCTACTGTAATTTGCTATACATAAACAGCAAATATATGTGTTAAAATTGACCTCAATTGACAAACTAAAACTTATTATTCGAATGTAAGCATGCTGGAAAATAAAGAAAATTATTGCTCAGTAGAAATTACAGTGAAATTAATGTTATTTTGCTTGTCTTTCCTCTTTTTTCTTAAACAGTACCAGTTTCTCATTCTAACCGTCTTGTCTCCTTTCCCTTGCGGTATTCTCAATCTGCACACAATCCCTTTGGTCTTAAGGGAAACTGATTGAGCTGCAGCAAAAGAAAGTCCTTTCCTCTGAATTAGGTCGTCTCGCCGACCTACTTAAGACCCGTTGGCAGAATTCAGCAGCTTTAACTAGACCCAATTTCCCTGCACTTTCATGCTGTGCATTTAATCTGTGCGACCATTACAAAGCTCTGTCGTTACACATTCAGAGCACAGAAGCAGGCAAACAAAGACCCAAGTGGGTAAACAGGCATATTAAAGGCTTCATTTGTACCGCTGGCTAAATATGTGTCATTTGTTCTGGGCTTGATGGAGCAGGTCAGAAAGTGAAGGTGAACCTCAAAGTTGTATGGCTTCTCTGACTGTGAGGCATTCTCGTTTCACACTCTCACAGATGGACTGGTGGAAGAGCTGTGGAAGTATCTGGAGGAGTAAGACCAACTGTTCAGCAAATGTTCAGCCTGGGATTAAATGGTTTCCTCAGAATGAAGGCAATTACAGGGCAAATAAAATGCCAAGATGACATAATTCTAACACATTTCAACTCATCCTCAATATTTTGATTGGGAAGGATGAATAGTTTTAGAATGTTAAACATTAAACAAATAAGCTGTTATATTGGTTGACAACCACCATTCAACCAACCACTCTCAACATGTCTTCTCAACATGTGCTGTGGTGTTGCTCATCTCCTGGATTTGGTTTTAGGATGTCAGATTTTGCTTAGATTTAATTAGAAGCATTCTGCAAATCTAGGTACAACAAACCATATTTTCCAGACTCCATATAATTCACTCCTCAATACAAGTTGCACATCATAATCTTGAGGAAAAAGAGGAATAAAAAACTGTATATAGATTTTGTTGTATGAGTCATGTTATACTGCAGTGCTGATAAATTATTGAACCTGACTGCTTATAAGCAGCTCTGATAATAGCTTTAGTTGTAATTCAAATCACAGATTATATTTATGTGCTAGTTTCATGGCTTTAGTAACAGCGCATTCACATGGTTGTGGATAATAATCAGATGGAAGGAGTCTCTAGTGCCAATGTATTGTAAAAAGTCAATGACAAGACAGAGGACTTATTATTATTCTTATTATTCTTCTTCTTCTTCTTCTTCTTCTTCTTATTATTATTATTATTAATGTTGTTATTATTATTTAAATTAACACCCAAAATGCTAGCTGTTTAGGAGTGACTGTTAATAGCTGTTAATAGTGACTGTTAAAAGTATTAATACCCACTGAAGTTTTCCACATTTTGTCACGTTACAACCAACAAAAATTTATTTTATTGGTATTTTATGTTATAGACCAACACAAAGTGGCACATGATTGTGAAGTGGAAGGAAAATGATAAATGATGTGCAACATGTTTTATACTGCATATGGGACTTCTTATAACTTACTTTCAACAATGGCTTTCTTCTTGCCACTCTTCCATAAAGGCCAGATTTATGTATTGCATGACAAATAATTGTGCTGTGTAGAGATTCTCCCACCTGAGCTCTGGATCTCTGCAAGGTCTGCAGAGTTACCATAGGCCTCCTTCTCTGATTAATGTTCTCATTGCCTGTTAGAATGTTCATTTATGTTCTGATGAAAATTTGAGTACAAATCTTATTGTATCAGTTGCAGTTCAAAGCCATCTTTATGCTTATATTCAAGGCATTTTTATTTTTATTGTTATTCAAGGCATGTTTATTTTATTTTAATACTGACCATAAAATTGTACTTCGGAGATCCCTATTTTCTCCCCAATATTGTTAGTCTTTATTTCAATCTTGCTTTCATTATTTAGTAATGTTTCATTCTAAATCTTTAAAGTTTTTGCTTGTCTGAAAGTGTTGTAACACCTGTGGTGTTCTGATATTGTTGGTACCAACTAACATATTCCATATTCCTTCCGCATTAATAATTGTAACCGTTAGTCCATTACAATAGGCAGAAACTGTAACATAAAGGTCATTTTGCTATGTAAGTCATAGCACCTGATAAAACAACAACAGATCTAACAGTCTGGAAAATATGATCAATAAACTATCTTGCAAATTGTATTAAATGAAATCAATTCAACTTAACCTTGATACCAAACATTTATTTTAATATGTATAAGATATATCATCCCCAAATCAAAACACACTGCAAAGTTCAATTATCTGTCAGAAAAAAAAAAAACATTTCTCACACGTTTAACATTGTTATGTAAAAGAAAAAAATTAATTAATAAAAGAAATGTTTCTTTATGGCACAAAAATGTCCACCCTGTGATCTTTCTTTAAACAGATACTCATATGAAAGGTTAACACTTTGCAAATGAAACGTCTCTCTTCTAATTTACATCACCACATGAGCTCCCTCGAAGTTACAAATATCTATTTACAGAGGTACAAAGATCTAGTGGTTACTCAGCTGATTGAATAAAATGCATGGCAGAGCATAAAGGTACTGACCACCACCATTAAAAGGCATCATGTACAAAACCAGAACAAAAAACTGAAGTTACAGTACATACTGTATCAAATGACCATGCAGTTAAAAGATCCGGTTAAAGCCTTAGAATAGGGTACATTTAGACTGTACAGTAATGTATAAAATTTTAAAATTTATTAGCTCACTTCTGATTTTTATAATGTACACTCCACTGAAAAATTTGTATACTGTACACATATCCGTTATGTCTAATTCTGAATGAAAAAGCAAACAGCAACCAAAAAAATAAAATAAAATCCTAAGTTATATAAATTATCCTGTACATTAAATAAATCCATCTCTGCTGACCATGTTGCAGATACCAGGGATATTAATACATTGTTGTGTTTTTTCCTTCTTTTGTTCATTTTATAAATGTGTATATGGCAATGTTCAGGATTAGAAATATAGAAATGTAGAAATGCACAGTTTTAGAAGATTCTTCACAGATCAGGAACTCTTTCATTGTGCGATCTCACTGTGTCAGTCTCACCGTGACGTGCTTCTTAGTGATGCCTTCACTCTCCAATACTCCAACCAATTATGTGCACGTTAACTACACCCTATTGTCTGGATAGTAAATCTCCTCAAAATCAAAAGACACATGCTGCTAAATTCGATCTGGTTTAAAAAAGTCACTTTAATCAGGATGTATCTTGATTTTGACTTTCTCTATATAATAATGTAAAGGAAACTGTAAGGAATAAAACATGACAGGGTGACATGACATGACCTAAAGTGGACTAATTTTCTATAACAGCACATCCTGAAGTCTTTATTCTTCTTAAAGTACGACAATCTGCCAAATGTTACAATATTATTAATACAATATTTATTAATAGACTGCATGCTTTCTAACCATTTGAAGTTTTAAGCAATTGCTGTTGTTCTTTTCATCACTTATATTATAACAGCTATGAAGTCATTCTCTCACCAGCCTCTGCTTTCTGTAATGCATCTTGTCATGTTTTTATTTGTTAACATTTAAAAATCTGTTCATTATTAAGATTATATTTTGTGAGGAAGTACGGCCATGTCTGTGTCACGATTCCTTTATATTAGCTGTTACTATAGAAACAATAAAATATAAGAACGAGCATTAAAGAAATATCGCACGAGCAAGAATTCTGGTTGTATGTGTGAGGCACGGTCATGCTAAAATTCAGCACAATCTCACAATTGCGAGTGTGATATTGCTTTTACACAACAATTCTCTAAACAAGATTAATATTAACTGCTATTTCATACACAATATGACTAATGTAAATATTTCCTAAAATAGCCACAGCTAGATAGAGTGCAATGGGTTGCCATGCAACGCAAAGACTGACTGACAGCCCATAATAAGCATTTGTTTTAATGTAACAAACTAAATTTGGAATTTTTCCATAGCAAAAATAGACAGTGAGACAAACAGCAAGACAAAGAGATACGAAAAGCAAAATGTACCAGAGATGTTATTCTAAATATCAGCACACTTAGATATCATTTCTGTATAATCTGTTCATCAGATCAGTGGAGCGGACCAACTGTAGTATACCGCAAAGCTACAGTATATGATATGAATTATAAACGCAGCTACTTGTCAGAGCTGTGCTGTTATAGAAAATTAGCCACAGTTTCAGATTCAAGAATTCAACTGTGCTGTGGTATAAATTCAAATATAATATTTACTTACAAACAACACAGATGTTATAGGTAAAGTCTTAAGCTTTTAGTGATGCAGCTTTGTATGTTAAACTAAAGCATTTGCAACAATTTTGCCTTATCCCTCGTCTTAGACACAGAAAGAATCTGAAAGAGTTTTTGTTTGTCTGATCAGAGTTGATATTATCATGCTGATTTCAACTAGCAAAGATATGTTTTGTTCTTTTTTTCTCATTTTTCTCAAAATGCACTCGCTTGCATTTTTTTATGTGCTAAAGACTCTAGACGATAGGTAATATGATAGCGACAATCATATAGTTGAAAACTACCCTATCTACTGTAAAAGACTAACAAATGGCTAATGTTAAAGAAAATTTCAGAGAATATGGTAATTTCTCTGATAAAACACCATGTTTTAAACCAAAATCAGACCCGAAAAAAAACAAAACAAATCAAAATTTAATCCATTTAAAGGAGAATGTCTAAATGTGTCTAGGATGTCTGCTCATTATGCACCATATTGAGGAAACGTTGCACAATTATTGGAAAGTTACAATAATCACCATAAAAAAATCAATAACTTACTCTAAATTTCTCAGAGGCACTCTATGAAGAAAGATTATTAGCAAAATGTTCCTGCAGTGTGGAGAAACAAAAAAATCAGGTGTCAAAATCAACCAAAGAGTTTGAAATCACCAGTGGTTCTTCCAGAGTCTTTGTGAAGGTTGTTTGGAGTTTTATAAACACCCGTAGAGAGGCGGAGGAGGAGCAGCTTGGCAGGTGAGAAGCAGGGAAGAGGAAAAGGAATTCACAGGAACATCACTGTAAATATTTAGCCCATTAACCCGAAGCAAGAAAACAAAATTTTACATGTGTGCTCAACCTACAACTGAGTAACAAACCAAAATGAGGAACATAGAAAAAAAAATCAAACATTTAAATATGAATTGTATATAGTTACTGTGACTGAAAATTGAAAGTTAAAGTAAATAGTTGAGTATAATGTCATAGTGAGACATAGTCAGAACCTCATCTTTAGCACTTCAACAATTGTCTTAAGGCAAAACCTTCCTCAGTGCAGTCGAAATGCATTTACTGTATCTAGTCACTAAGTGAAAACAGAATGGCTAATACAGTGTGTATGATAGAATGAACCAACCCTCCATCATGCCATGTCCTAAAATTTGGCAAAAACACTATTGCCATGACTCAGTCACATATCAACTGGCCTAAAAGCAACGTGTAGGATAATTATTAGCCATTAGCAGAGATGAAGTAATAATGTGTTTCATTACAAACGATTACACTAGGAACAATATACCAGCACACTGGATAAGGTATGAAACTACATTTCAAAAACCACCCCATGTTGCCCTAAGAGACAACACAAATTATCTGTTACGCATAATCAAAGCTGAAAAACAAAACAAAACAAAAAACACTGGCTAGGTAATGAACATATGTGACAAAACGTTTCCTCACGTATAATAGTATCAGTTATTATAAAATGAAAAGTGGATTTCATTAAACCACAAAACCACCCTTGCGAAAGGGTTAGAAAAAATGAACTTGTGCTTTCTTCAATGTCACAGTACATCAAAAAAATTAAAAATACATAACGCCACCTTACAAAGTTGGAGGGAGCCAGTGCAGGTGAAAAGGAAATACTGTATATCCAGTGTGACTCCCATCTGTCCTTCCAGAGAACTGTGAGTCAGGTAAGAGAGCAAGGCCACTCTGGAACATAAAGAGGGAATGAGCTTGAAGGTTCACTCTTTGAAGGTCACAGTGGGAGGAGGTGTAGGGGATGATTTGAAAAAGTGTGGCAGGTTCCTGGCATTGTCTGGACTTGGGCCTCGGTCAGGCAGAAGGATGACGTTTTTACGGCGCAGGGTGGAGTCATGGCTGGAGGCAAGAGAAAGCGTTTCAGAGGCAGCCTCAGCTTCACTGCTCGATTCTACAGGTGTCACACGGATGGTGGTGATTGCCTGATGGTGTTGGTGTGGATGGTGAAAATGGTGGTGGTGGTGAAAGTGTGGATGATGAGGGTTGCTCATGTCAGGTACAGAGCCATCCTTAAGGGAATCACAGCTCTCTGAGTTGCGGTTGAGATCGTTAAGCTCAAAGCATTGGCGTATGCTGACACGTTCTGGTGGTGCTTTCCACCTCCAGGACCCACCGGCATCTAAATTGGGTTTGTTTTCCGGGTGGGCATCAACATGCACAATGCCTGTGCCAGGGTCCTGCTCTGTCAGTGCCTTGTACCTGATGGATCCTGTGCGGCTGACAGCACTGCCCTCACTCTTGGGGCTTCCGTGAATAATGCCCTGCTGTTTAGACATGGCAATCACTTGCATTATCCGTGGCTGACTGTTAGTCCTGCAGGGGGCGCTCTTCTCAGCCATCTTCATCCATTTTGACCTTGCATTCCCAACCATTCCTCCACCACCGTCACTTATTTCCTCGCCATCTTCCTGCAGAGATGAGCACGCATTTTCTTGTGTCTCCTCTGGAATGTGTACTAATTGTGACGAGCCTGGCCGTGACTGGATGGATACCCTGGCCCCACCACCACCACCGCCACCTCCACCATTGTGGTTAGCCAACGGCACAACACTGGCTGCCATCTTCATATACTGTCCAGGTGGCCCCTCCAGACCCATGGCAGTGGGTTCAGAGCTGCAGCGTACTTCCATGCCCCCCTCATGACCCTCACCTGCCTGCAATGAAAGCTTGCGGTTCTCGTTCTTGGTTTTCCATTGTGAAAGCAATTGCTTGGATCGTGTGGAATCCATTGAAGCATGGATAGCGGCGTGACGACGTGGCACCGGATCTTCTGCACCTATAGAGTGTGAACGAGGAAGAGTGTTGCTAAAGGTTACCATACTATCCTGGTACAGTTGGCTAGCTGCTGTGATACATTCCAGCTCAGTGCTGGCCCTCTTTAGGCTGAAGGAAGAGTCACGGTGAGGTCCTCTAAATAGGATGCTTTCCGAGCGAGCTGAAGTTGGACGCTCCCTTACGCTCAGACTCTTTGGCTGGAGCAGGCGTGGGGGCTCTGTGTTAAGGTTAGGAAGAGGACGCAGTGGCTCACGGAGGGCAGGAGGAGGCATGATCGGCTGAGGCTGGGGGGGAATCTGCATGGGTGGGGGCTGAGGACGTGAATGGGGACGCGGCCGCTGGCGAAGGGACGTGTCCTCACTGGGTTTAAAGTTACCCACTGCATACAGACCCTGAAGGAGAACCAATAAAGCAATATTAGCACTGTATTTGCAGTTCCAGTTCTTGGATCTTAACACATTCTATACTTTTCTATTCTATTTCTAAGTTTGCCTTCTGCACGAAAGTAAAAACTCTCTTTCATGAAAATATAATACGGACACCTATCTATAAATGTGGGACTATTCTTTATAAATTTCATAATTGAATGTCTTCTCTGCCCATATAAAGTCATTGAAGGGCTTGATGGGTCTAATCACAGGGATACTTGTAAGAGGGGTGTTAGGACTTCATGGATTATGTGCTTTTTAGTGAGTCACATCACAACCAATCCTTGCTGCAAAAGCAACAGAGGACAGAGAGCAGCACAGTATGGTCTTTTCATGAAGCATAAATGCATGCTATAAGATCAGCTTTACTCAAATCAGCATGTTGGCGATCACAGAACAGCTAAAGGACCGAAAAATAAGTGGAGGAGTGTGTGGGAGGATAGCAAAGAAGCAGCCACATGGGATTTACTTAGAGTCTATTTATAAGCCCATTAAACACAGCGTTGTTTTATCGCACTGCACCAAGGCTCCCTAGATAGTGAGAACATATGAAGCACCTCGGACCATTATAACACTAATCAAGGGCCTGCATGATAGAAGCTTTCATAGACATGTCCCTAGATTGTCCTTTAGCGTTACCGGAAATGCTATTATAAATAGCCATGGAATATACAGAAGAGTAGAAAAGGACATGTGATCCAGAGACACTCACCAGGTAGACAGCTATACTTCCTCCGATAAGGAAGCCACTGTAGACATCCATGGCATGGTTTTTGAACTGGATGATGCGAGTCAGACCACAGATGACTGCACACATAATGAAGGAAAAGACTAACAGGGGCTTGAGTAGCTTGGAGGAGTCAGTTAAGGTGGCGTTGAAGTACATCTGTGAAGGGGAAGCACATGGGAGATTTTTTGCATTTCAAGGAATAGAAAAAAGGCTCTATAGTGCTCCTAATAATGATATATAGGTCATATGCTTCATATTTTAACATTGTCATCATATATAGAAACAAATAAAATTAGCAGAAGACTGGATTGGATGGAGAAGAATTAGAAGTGGGAGAAAAGATTCTGTCATATGGTTAAAAATGCCAACACCAATAAAAAGCAAAAGCTTAATGTTGCCAATTCCTATGTGAACTACGTAAGTGCAAAGAGTAAGTTTTAATTTGAACTGAGCTAACTGCTATCAGATAGTTATTTAGCGCTCTAACAAACTGCTTTGATAACATCATTAAATGGGAGTTTCATGTTTTATTAAGCTTGCAAATCTTTTTTATGTATTCGCTTTTATTCCTCCTGTTAGCTTGGGGCAGAGGATTTTTTTTCATTTGTATCTTTATTTATAAGAAAAGTATTAATATGTGTTTATGCAGACCTTACATAGTTTAAATAAATGTTTTTATAGTCATCAGTCCTGGGTCAACAAATTGCTGAAAGTTCAACACTAACTATAATTTAAATTGCAATGTCTGCTAGTGCTGTCACAAGTACCATTCTTTAGTACAGAGGCTTTCGGGAGAGTAGACAAAAAAACATTTTTGAGCTAATTAACTGAAAGGACAAACGAGCCTAGAGGCCGTAGGTAGCAAAGTCAGCTTTTAATTTATTTAAATAAAAACAAACATGCCATAGCTGTCTAAAGGTATTCTCCTTATAGATCCAATCCTGACAGCCTTATCGTAGGGAGAAGTATAGCCTTCCCATCTCCTTATTAACGATGATCACTGACGTGTTCTCAAAACCTTTCTTATCTCCTTATGAGGTGTATAATGTGAATGGAAGTTCCAAAAGAACTGTCACTGTTTTGGTAACTCTGGTACTCAGAGTAACCAAAATCCCAGTTATTAATCTATTATGAAGAGCAGCAGTGTCAGACGTGATCATTACAGTATGATCTGTACAGGATGGTTTAAGGATCTGATTGAGATTGTGGAGCTAGGCCCAGATATTCTACAAAAGGACAGAATAAACAATAAACTCAGACCATGAACCATATTGTACTCGATTTAAGGCACTGATAAGGACTATGGCTCACCACACATTGGGACACTGATGACTCAACCTATAAAACAATCACGGTGTATATTTTATATACATTTGTTAGCTTTATCAAAAAAGTTTCAAACAGGATTGTCAGCAAGCTCGTGACTCTTGAAGTTTTATAAATCATTAAAAAAAGTTGTTCTTGTTATAAGTTTTAAGCTACTTACATTTTAGAGAAAGCTGAGAGTTTCCCAAAAAGATTACTGGATGTCGTTTCCAGTAAGGGAACATAGTGAACGTCGATGCTCCCTGGATGTGGGTAGATTTTGCGATTGAGAGAGACTGCACTTCAAATGGTCGACTCCCTGGTACCCTGGATACCTTTACTAGCGAGCTGATTGACATGCAGCCACTTTATTTATAATGTATAATTAACTAAAAAAAGTATAAAGTGAATAAGGTATGCTTTAACCATGCCATCCATCTTTAATCATCTTTACAAAAAAACTAATTTAAATGATAATTTATACAATCATGACTTATATATTTACATATTTGTAGGTGAAATATGCTCAATCCATTTGCATTTTGAGAAATAACACATACAAGAGGACATTAATATGTTGTTATATTTTTTGGTCCTGCCCAATAGAACATAGACTAAATGCAATGTGGTCCATTACATAAACTGAGTATGACACCCCTGATGTGAAGGGAATTGTTGAAATAAATTGGGAGAAAATTTGGTATACAAACAAGACAGTCAGTAGTTTACATAGTTACAGAGCACTGGACACTCATTACTTTCTTCTCGCATTTATTTAGACATTAATTTAAAGTGATTACTCATATTCATTTTCACTTTGTTACTTTTCAATTCTCCAGATGATGAAATGTTTGTGAGAGAGAATCATTACCAAATCTAAGTGTAGTTTGTGGATATAATGCTAGATTTTTTAGAATATTGAAGCTCCTTGCAACTTATAGTATTTATACATGAGATCAGTGTACGAAAGCCTGTCCTAGGAACCAAATATGGAAAATGTTGGTGTTGCGCAATGGCAGATAGCAGTTTATCAGTTCATACCTTCATGATTGTTTTATGCTCTGTGTTGTGCGTTTATGCCTTAATACCACACACACACACACATTCATAAAGCCATCAGATGATTGTTGCAGGTGACAACTCAAAGACTTTAATAAAGGCTACTGTATGAAGAATCTCTCCTCTACTGTCTGATTCTCTAACCGGAATCCTGTTCATATTTGGCCGCCTCAACCAGTTTAATCTAGAGGGATAGCATCACTCCCTCACAATCAGTGTCAGGCCAATACACTTGGGCAGCGAAAATATCCAATAAAGACTAAAATTAAATGAATCAAAACCAAAAAGGGATGTTTTCATAAAATGCATGGCATACAAACCATTTTACAATTTCACACCAGTGTACAATTTCACACGATTCGTCTGCGCAGTCAAGTGGAATACTTACTGAGACGTACACTGCAGCGAAGGCAGCCAAGGTAGCATGTTGCGATGGGAAAGACTTCCTGCAATTAAAAACACAGAGCCTTATATTAACAGATCTACAGGAAAGGATGTACCAGCATCCAGCCAATGCATCTTTTATCTACATACCTTTTATTCATCATTAATTTCATTGGCTAGAGTGAGGACAGTCTGCCTACAAGATGTCTGTACAAAACAAGCATAATTACGCCCAGCAATTGAGTGGAAAGGCTGTCGAGGACTGAATAGCAGAGCAGTGCAAATGGATGTGTGTGGGTGTTTTGGAGCTGGCGCTTCACAAGTGAAACAGGACTGAACTCTGTGTGGGTTTTTGAAGAAACCATGCTGCATGCTGACATTCACTATCTTCTCTCTATATTCCTACAAACAGACTACAGATTGAAGAATCTTTTACTAAATCCAGATCACGCTATGGTGTTATAGGGCAAGAATGCTTAATACATCATTATACATCATACAGTCATATGCAAAGTTTAGGAACCCCTGACAATTTCCATGATTTTCATTTATAAATATTTGGGTGTTTGGATCAGCAATTTCATTTCGATCCAACAAATAACTAAAGGACACAGTAATATTTCAGTAGTGAAATGAGGTTTATTGGATTAACAGAAAATGCGCAATAGGCCTCAGAACAAAATTAGACAGGTGCATAAATTTGGGCACCCCAAAAGAAAAATCACATCAATGTTTAGTAGAGCCTCCTTTATCAGAAATAACAGCCTCTAAATGCTTCCTATAACCTGTAATGAGTGTCTGGATTCTGGATGAATGTATTTTGGACCATTCCTCCAAAAAAAAATCTCCAGTTCAGTTAGGTTTGATGGTTGCCGAGCATGGACAGCCTGCTTCAAATCACCCCACAGATGTTTAATTATATTCAGGACTGTACTTGTTCCTTTGCATAAATGCCCAAGTAGATATTGAGCAGTGTTTTGGGTCTTTGTCTTGTTGAAATATCCAGCCCTGGCGTAACTTCAACTTTGTGACTGATTCCTCAAAATTATTCTCAAGAATCTGCTGATATTGAGTGGAATCCATGTGACCCTCAACTTTAACCAGATTCCCAGTACCGGCACTGGCCACACAGCCCCACAGCATGATGGAACCTCCACCAAATTTTACTGTGTTTAGAAAGTGTTTTTCTTGGAATGCTGTGTTCTTTTGCCACCATGCATAACGCCCCTTGTTATGACCAAATAACTCAATCTTTGTTTCATCACTCCACAGCACCTTATTTCAAAATGAAGCTGGCTTGTCCAAATGTGTGTTTGCATACCTCAAGCGACTCCGTTTGTGGCGTGTGTGCAGAAAAGCCTTTCTGTACAGCTTCTGATTCTCCCATACAGCTTTACCTAGTGCAAAGTGCGCTGAATTGTTGAACGATGCACAGTGACTCCATCTGCAGCAAGTTGATGTTGTAGGTCTTTGGAGGTGGTCTGTGGGCTGTTTTGGACCGTTCTCACCATCCTTCGCCTTTGCCTCTCCAATATTTTATGTGGCCTGCCACTTCTGGCCTTAACAAGAACTGTGCCTGTGGTCTTCCATTTCCTCACTATGTTCCTCACAGTGGACATTGATAACTTTTATCTCTGCGATAACTTTTTGTAGCCTTCCCCTAAACCATAATGTTGAACAATCTTTGAGAGTTGTTTTGAGGCCTCCATGTTGCCACTCTTCAGAGGAGAGTCAAAGAGAACAACAACTTGCAATTAGCCACCTTAAATACCTTTTCTCATGATTGGACCTGTCTATGAAGATCAAGGCTTAATAATAATAATAATAATATGTTTAATTTATATAGCGCCTTTCCCAAGCTCAAGGACACTTTACAAGGTAACATACATATACGTCGGACATTTGCCCAGGACGAAGGATCATACATATACATACATATACATATTCGTCGGACATTTGCCCAGGACAATGAATGAGCTCACCAAACCAATTGTGTATTCCAATTAATCAGTGCTAAGTAGTTACAGGTATTCAAATCAACAAAATGGCAAGGGTGCCCAAATTTATGCACCTGTCTAATTTTGTTTTGATGCATATTGCTCATTTTCTGTTAATCCAATAACAGAACATTTCACTGTTGAAATATTACTGTGTCCTTCAGATATTTGATAGATCAAAATGAAATTGCTGATCCAAACATCCAAATATTTATAAATGAAAATCATGGAAATTGTCAGGGGTTCCTAAACTTTTGCATACGACTGTATATATCAATTTAATTGATCCATCTTGTTAAAAAAATCACAAGCAATGTGCTTGTGCTATCAGTCACTGCTTTTGGAGTGGTTTTATCAAGCAAATAAAATTTCACACAAATTCTTTACATATGCTACCTAAGCATGTCCTACCTATCGGCAAAACCTGTAACTACGTCAAGTATGTGTGCCAAATACAACTTCAGATCATTTTTAGGTGTCTTGCAAATAGATCATAAATTCAGCTGTCTGTGGTATACACAAATAACACAATATGAATACAGTCTCTTGTCTTTGATTGCTTGATTCCTAATAATCCAGGTTCAACAAATTTTACAAATAGTTAATCACAATAGGCTATGGTATGTTTGTAAGGAGAAGAAGAAGCCTTTATTTGTTACCCATACACATTTCAGTGATTGTTTTTCCCAGCTTAAGAAATTGGGGTCAGTTACGTGGGGTCATATAGACAATGGTAGATTGGCAATACTGGGCCTTGAACCACCAACCTTCTGGTCAACAACCCAGAGAATTAACTGTCTGAGTAACCACTTCCCAGGTCGGCATGAGTGGTGGCCTAAGGGGTGGTCTAAGGGGTGGTTTAAGGGATGGTCAAAAGGTTTCCCATGTCTTGTCATGCTTTTTGCAATCAAATCTTCAGACTTGGCTATAGACTTTTTTATAAACACAATTTATTTATTTATATATTAGGCACATTATTTTAATATGTTCGTTCATTTAATTGTAGATTAGCTATCCTGATCCGAGCAACAATAAATGACCAGCTCACATCCGGAAGGACATGTAGAGTATTGCATGGACACTGCTGCTGGATCAGGCAAACGCAGTAAAGCTAACTGACTAACTAATTTTTTTCTTTGAGCTGATGCTCAGTTACTGTGACAGTCACACTTAAGTACGCAATCATATTATTCTCCAGACACTTCTATAATACTGAGCAGTTGCAAGATGCAAATCCCAAGTCCCAAATCCCAAGTCTGGGACAATCTTGCATTGAGTGTAAATGTTGAGTAAGATTCATTTTATGCTACAATAAAGGTTTTTAAGCAAAAGCTCAAAATAGGGTTACCAGAGAGGGATAATCTTGCTGTATTGGTCATTTTTAACCCTTGAGTTAATTCTCCTTGATTGCCTCAAGGACACTAAGTTGGCTTTCTAACCTGCCACTGTTGATGGCTGCTGAGTCCGAGCCTGAGCAGATGTCCTCCACGATAAAAGAGCCATCATCACAGGTGGTGTTGAGGATGGTGTAGTTGGGCTTACACACTGTCAGGAAGTAGGGAGCATGGTACCCTGTGGACAGCTGTATGATGTCTGTGATGAGGGCTGTGATGCACAGGCCAAAGATGTGAACACCTACACACACAATATATATTTTTAGTATATTCCTAGAGAAGGAAAATTATTAAGGAAGCGTCTGTCTGGAGAGTGTAGAATGGTGGCTGTCTTGAGCAGGATTAAAGCCACAAACTTAATTTTGTTACTTAATCAGTAAAAAATACACACTCCCTCTGGAAAGTGGAATCATTCAGCTTTATATAAACTCAAAGCTACACCCATATTTTCATAAACAGATTGATTTTATATCCATAAATACTTCATAACTGCCCAAAATGTCTGCATAAAAACACATCTACCATCTAAAACTATAAATGTATAAGCTACTGAAAGAATTACGATCCACATTCCGATTAAACCATATGTAAGGAACAGAAAAGCAACGCATGCATGCACCCAATTACACACTCAGCCACTGTAATTAATAACACACTGAGTTAAAATGTGGTAAATATTACATAAACTTTGTTACTTATCCTTGCTATCAGGAATGAATACAAACTGTGGGGTAAGAATGAGCATGAAAAATAAATGCTCACCCACAAATCTCACAGCTCGGCGAATGTAGGAATTAAAGTTACAGCCAGCGGCATTTATGTTGGCTTCGGTTTTTATGTTGATTCTTCTTTTGACCTGGAAGCAGTACAGGATGCCTTCACCGATCATAATCTGTGAAGAGAAATTTAGTCGTGATAAGACATTATATAATAATAATGCGAGTTGGTGTTGGATACGATGTTTGTTATCTGTAGTATTAGATACAGATTTTATGATCATAGAAGCATTTATTTGGTGGTTTTGGTAAATCAAAAAGACGTAAAAGCCCACAGTTGTTTTTGTCAAGTTAATAATTACAGCAATTAAATACTGTTCATAGTCAACAAAACTATTTATTTATTGTATTCTTGTAGAACTTTTGTCAGACAAGGAATATATTTAACTAAAAGATACTCAAAGTTTGCCTAAAGATGTTTAAATTACTTTACCAGATGCTTAAAAATGAAAATTGTGCCTGTTTTTGGAGATGCTCATGTTCAGCATTGAATTTCTTAAAGTCATGTCAAACTCCACTGTAGTGGCTAATGCCCCATATGACTCAACCGTTTTTCATACGGTTTTCTGTTTTTACCTAGCCTACTAATGGAATTTCTAAAAAACCCCCAAAAATGGTTTGTTGTTTCCACACAAATGAAAAATAAATGGTTATATCAAACCAATTTCTAATATCTGAGACTATCCAAAGTGCTTATTCAAGCAGCTAAAATTTGAAGGTCAACCACTAAAATTCTGTGTCAGGTTATCAACAGAGGGAAAAACACACATCACAAACTGAAAGCCAACAGAGTTCTAACTCATTTTAGATCAGACTCTTGACGATACAATAATTTATTTGTTCATACTGTTCCAAATGTCCAATAAGTCAGTTCCCATTCTGGTGGCACTATTGAACATCGGTTTTCTGGTAAAAAGAGTTAAAACCTTCATAGCTATTTCCTCACACAGAGAGCAACCTTTAAACAAGTTCTTGGATAGCGATGGGCTGTAGCAAAACAGCTATGTGTCCATGTGTCAGTGCAGTGCAGACAGGCTAATGACTGACAGGTATAAGAGTATGCTTTAACTCCCATAATAAACTTTATATAAACTTATACTTATATATATATATATATATATATATATATATATATATATATATATATATATATATATATATATATATATATAAGTATATAAGAAATTGCTATGTGAGAAAACCAATTGATGTGTTTTTTTGTTTCTAGCTAACAATCAAAATAAACAGCAAACCATTGACTAAGATTTGCTATTTCTTGCTATTTTTCTTTAATGTTTCGCTTTCTTATTAAATCAATGAATGTTCATGTCCTATTTACATTTGTTTTAAGGCTATCTTTAATAGCATCTGATTGTTGTCAAAAATGTGGTTGTCTAAGGTGGCTGCCCAATAACCTTACAGCATCCAGTTACATGGTGAACTTCTATTTCTAGACCAAAATGGTTCCTAAACCAAATCAGCTCTGTGAGATGTTACTGTGTGAAAAACTGTGTGATTTGAGGCAGCTATTTACAGAAAACGTACTTTAGCCTAGTAGCTCCGGTGCAGAAGTTGAGACTCACAAGCTATACATTACATTTTGTTGAAAATTGTTGGAATTGTGTGTGCTATTCTCTGAAACAACTAAAACAACTATTTATTTTATTTTCATGTGAGTTTAAATCCTGGGATTGTCTGAGAGCCACTGTTGACCCTTTCAACAAGAGATTTAAAGCTGAAAGTCTCAGCTATGTGATTAGATTTGATTCTATCTTATATGTCTTTCTAGTTCGCTTTAGATGAATGTGTATTTAAATAAAGACACAATTGTGTGCTTCTTTTATCTTGATATTTGCTTAAGCAAGGAAAGCATCTGTCGCACTGATCAAAAGAACAAAAGAACCAAGCAGAGCGAATGAGTGAAGACCCAAGAGAAAGATGTAGATGCAGCTCAGTATCAGATTTACACAGCCTGATCTTTTATGTAAAATGGCGAGACAGAGTACAATAGAAAGGAGGAGAGAGAATAGCAGACAGAGAGTCTGGATAGAGAGATGGAAGGAAGTAACATGTCAGTCTTGTGTCTACAGGATCTGTCATGGGTTAACCAGTGCACACACACACACACACACACACACACACACACACACTCGTCATATTCTGACTTTGAAAACAAATAAGACTCTCAATCCAAACCGTAATTCTTACTAAAGTGCTGCAAATGAACCATCTAAACACATTTCCATCGACTGATCAAGTGCATCACAGTTAAGGACACTACAGAAGCTTTAATCTGCTTTGAACTAAATTGGACATGTCTTGCATGAGACTAGAATCAATGAAAGAGAGTTAATGAGGATGATTTAAGCTGCTTGAGCTCTGAACCTCACCAGTTTGAACCCCAGGGTCTGAACATTAGCCAAGCTTCCACTGATTCCATGTGCATAATGTAAACAATCAAATGAAAATGTTTACATCTAGAACTCTTAACTCTTTGATTGTGCCTCTTGGGGATCTCTTAAAGGTTCTTTGTAGAACTCCCTAGAACTACCCTTGTCTATACAAAAACCCCTTGAAGAACCATTAAGAAACCCTCTGTGATAAGCTTTGTGAGATAAATGGTGCTAGTCGAATATTGTAGTTTTATCTCAATTCAGTTGACAGTACTGAACTAATCACTTGTATCTGTCTATTTTCTGTACCACTTCTCCCACTCACAGGAAACCTGGAGTTTATCCCAGAGGATTTGAGGGGGTGTTATCACACACACACACACACACACACACACACTTTAGAGATGCCAGTCAGCCTACAACACATGTATTTGGACGGGGAAGAAACTGGAGTATACAGAGGAAACACAAGAGGAGAACATGCAAACTCCACATGCAGGACGGAGACAGGAATCGAAACCCTAAGGCACGAGACAAATATGCAAACCACTGAACTCCCTGACCTCACCTCTTCTTATTTACCTGAATAATAGAGCAAGCTATTGCTTGAGCAAATTATCACAGCTATCTGATATCACGTCAAGGTCACAATGGATCTAATCAATGATTATGATGCAAAGATGCTGATGAGCTGGAGAAAACGATTTTCAGATTTAACCCCATAAATAATACACGATTATATGTGCAGCTGATAATATCCCTGAACTTCAAATCTCTATTCTATTTGTGTAAAAAAAAAAAAAAACACACACATAAATTTCAGGATAACACAATCCTAATAAAGTTTCAGTATAAATTTGCCAAATAATTTAAAAGCTGACTGGACCACATTCTTTTTATAAAAGAACCTATTCTAAAATAGGCACAGAAAGTACAATTTCTTTGCTCAATCTTGCTGCTCTAAACCCACAATTCTCTCCTGTGTGAACGTCTCAGCCACTAATTAACCCGCTCATTGAGTCAGAGGGGATTTCATGTTGAAGCAATTTATAATGAGCAAAAAACAAGGTGCTACTGTGTATTAGTGCATGATAATAACATCCAAATAGTGACCAAACAGATCCATCTTTCACTCTGTGCATAGCAAATGTGCATCCTGGGTAGGTGGTAGCCAAAATTGCATTGACAGCGGAGTGAGACACAGACACAGAGAGAGAGAGAGAGAGAGAGAGAGAGAGAGAATGTACCTGTCCCCTGAGGAGGAAAGTTTAACTGAAGATCCTGACTCACTGCTTTATGCTAAGGTGGAAGTATATGCTAATTTGACATTGAGATTTGCATATTAAAACAAGCAAACCTTGACACTGTGTGCAACTCTTCAAGAAAGATGACATTTTTTTTTAGCCACAGTTTGCATCACAGTTTGCAATAACTGCATTCCTTTGGCTAAGGTGTGCTACACTTACACGTTGCTTTAAACCCATGTGTCTCAGCCATGGTTTTAGAAACTTAAAGTAGTTTAACATACTTTAGATATATTAATCAGCTGATTAGTTGAATCGATGTAGGGTGGGGCACAGTAAATGTGCACAGTAGGGAGCAGAACAAAAAGCATTGCTTTGTACGAAGTCATATTTTAATAACTGTGCTATTTTATTTTGGAGTATTTATAATCAAGAACTCCTGCATCTTACATCTCATTAAGAAAGCTGGTCTTTTTCATTATCTGGTTATACATGTCGGATAAGCGGTAGAAAATGAGTGAGGACTCATATGAGTCAAGGACACACCTTGAATGGGACACCAATCCGTCTCATTTCAAGAAGCACATGCAATTTAAAACTCTTATTTAACCTACAGTAGGGGCAATTTTTCACACTTGGCCTCTCTTGAACACTTGAAGCCTCACCCAAGACTGAGGGATTATTGTTACTGAATTAATCTGAAGCAAGGCTCAACTGCAAAATCCTATATGTCACATTTGTATCAGCATTTGCAAGATTTTAGGCACTAGGTTAAATCTTTTAATTCAATTCAATTCAATTTTTCAATTCAAGTTTATTTGTATAGCGCTTTTTTACAATTGACATTGTCTGAAAGCAGCTTTACAGAACATAAACATAGAAAATAATATAAAGATTAATAGACTACAAAATTCAAGGTTAATATTAGATAGATTTAGTTCACAATATGTATGTATATATCCCCAATGAGTAAGTCTGAGGTGACTCAGGCAGCAGTGGCAAGGAAAAACTCCCTTAGATGGTAAGGAAGAAACCTTGAGAGGAACCAGACTCAAAGGGGAACCCATCCTCATCCTCATCCTCATCCTCAACACACTTTTACTGTTATTTACAATTACAATTATTTTCCTTTATTACCAACACCCAAATGCTGTAAATGTAACACCCGAACAGTGCTTTTTAGTTTCACAGCATAGAAATTGAGAAGGAATACTTGCAAATGAATAGCCATTCTTATGATTTTTTGCTATGCAGGTTGGCACAAGGTATGAATGTTTCATGATGAGCAGATATTTAACACTTGATGTGAAATATACCACAGTTGATGTGAAATAATGTGGTCTGAACCACAGTTTAGTCGAAGCCATCTCCAGTACACTGTTTTAAGAATGGAACAAGCGTCGGGTTCTCTGGACTGCTCTTGTGTTTGAAAACAGTGTTCACACTTCACCAAACACGCTAAGGACTCTACAAGCTCAAACAACCCCAAGTCTGTAAAAAAACCTCTGAATAGTCAGAGGGTTGAAGAAGTTTTTGGGAGATGGGAGAAAACTTTGGGTTTGTTTGCAAAGTATTTTTTTATTTTATTGTTCAATTTCTTAACAAGTATGGTTTTAAAACTGATATATGGCATCACAGATAAACTCTACTGCCATCATTGTTATCCAATTTGGTTCTGAAAAACATACTACAAAATTTAGAGTGTTGGACCTGAACTCTGGACAGCCCTGATATAGTTATCTGATGTGTAACTATATCAATCTGTCAAACAAAGAACTATTATTATAATAAGGATCTGCTGGAGATTCTAGCAGCTTCAATGCTACAACAGTGAGCTGATGCTATCACCTAGATGCCAGCACCTATCTGTTAAAACCTGCAGTAGAAGATGAAATGTAACTAACAGCGGGGAACTGGTCTCTGTCTGCTAAATCACACACACACTAAATCACTAAAGCCCAATCACACCAACGCTTTTCTAGTCATCTAAAGTTTCCATCCACCTCTCCGAGGCTTGTGCCTCACGTTCTAGATTTAAGATTCAATATTCAAGATGCCTTCATTACCATTTGCACAACAGGGGCATTGGAATTTTCAGTCAGACACACAGATTTAACCGCAAAGCAAAGAAAGCCGTATAAAAGTGCACAAGAAAGAACTGCACGTGGCAGATTGTAATAAATGTTGCACATGAGTGTAGAAACAAAGGGAGATGATAATATTGCACATAAATGCTGCTGTGTTTAAAAGTCCAAGCCATTCCAACGGATATCCAATTACATATTGATTTATTGAAATTTATTAGCTTTGACAATAATGTTGGAATAATGTTGGATGCAATGTTTTGCAATATGCAAAGGTAAAATCTCCCTCAGAACAGAGGAGTTATTTACATGTTCACATTCTATATACTAGAAGTTCATTGAACTCTAATTCACGATGAAGTGATAATTGTGGAGCCTGACATTAAAGAGCACAATGTTTATACAGTCCTGACACTCATCACCACCAACATGTAGAAGCAGTCTCACTGTCTCATTGTCTCACGTCATGTTTTAAAGTGAACTGTAGTGTAAGAAGGACTCACTTTAGGAAATCTATGCAATTGGTTTCTATTCTTCACGTGCAACAAGTCTATAACACACCCCACTACACTCATTACATAATAATGCTCCATTTTATTTCCCTCTTAACCTGGAGCGCTATATAGCATTGGAAGCAGAGCTACGTCTAAAAATGTGGAACTGTGAAGCACTGTACTGTTAGGTGTGTGTTCATATCTAGATCTGACCCATAGCTGTTTTTTTTATGTGTGTGAGATTCAGGGACTGACCGTGGCTGCAGGAATTACAAACGCCAGGCTGAAAAGCATGAGGAACGGTACGACCTCCTTGTTGGGATCGATGTAGGGCATGCTCAGGCTCCGGTCATTGCAGCTGTAGCCTGAGTGCACTGGCTTGAAAATGTCTGTCAGCTCCAAAAAGTACAGACTGACCACTGAGGAGGCCAGGATCGGGAGCTACATGTGGAGAGAAGGATGAGGGTTATTACATACAGTCAACTGCAAATAAAATAAAGATAATAACACTAATAAGATAGTAATGATAGTCATTAAAATGAATTGACTATATTTTATTATGCTATTGTGATATATAATTAATAATCAATAAAATCATGATAGGCATGTCTGAAGGTTTTGTAGATATTTATGTCTGATTCATCAATTTTTTATTCGCTGTCACCAATCCGTCACCAGGTTTTCATCGTCATGGACACAAGTTTATCATTTTTTCCATATCAATATATATTTATAACATTTCTTGGTGCTACAGAAAAGAACCCTGATATGAATCCATGTTGTTTCCTGTACAGCTGTATATACATTTTGAAAAGAAATGACAACTTTACATGTGAAAATCTCTTGAATATAATCAAATGTAGATAGTATTTCTTATTATAAGATTACAACATATATATTAATACATATAGAAGATTATTAATCCTATTTCTAGATCGTTTCATTCTAGATATAAAATCTTAAAATTAACAAAGAAATTGTGGAATTATCTGTCAATAAAACAATACTATTTTTAATCTAGTAAAAGATTTAATCTTATTTTACTTTTAGTGTCATTTTATAACAGGCATTACTAGATACATCTGACTACATTCATGATTTTTCCAGCCGTAACAATGTCACTTTCTGCAGTGTTTACAATTACAGCTGAAATTTGCTGAAGCTCCAAAAGATTGCTTTGTGAAATTCCTGCAAATTTCCACACGAGTCTTGCGGGTGACAAATCAACTCCTGCTGTGATCTTTTTATGTCTGAGAAGAGAGTGAAAGTCTCTTTTGAAACAAAGATATAGATCAGAAGCAATAAAAGTCCTTACAGGCAAAATATTTGAAAGAAAGTAAATCAACCAAGCACCAGGGCTGGACAGACAAACAGCATCTGATTAATATTATATTAAATTTATAAGAGACTCAATCATGACTAGCAAACCCTCATCTATGGATGATGGATAGATAGATAGATAGATAGATAGATAGATAGATAGATAGATAGATAGATAGATAGATAGATAGATAGATAGATTAATTAATACGTATATTGAAGTAAATAAATACAGAAATAAATAGCAATGGCAAAGAGTATGTGCTGTAGTTATAATAATAATAATAATAATAATAATAATAATAATAATAATAATAGTAATAATAATAATAATTATAATAATAATATAGAAATATATAATAATAGAAAACCTTTATTAAGTATATAAATATGTAATGTATGCTAGTCAGAATATAAAACAGTAGGCAGGATACATAAAGATAAATAAACTAGAATATATACTATGCATCTACAATAAAATAGCGCTACAACAGAATATATAGTATTGAATAGAGCTGCCAGATGATTATAGTTGGTATGACATCAGTGGCAGTATATAATAAATAATATGAAGACAACTGATCGGAAAAACCAATATAAATTTAGTAAGGTTTTCAAGACAAATCAATAAGCTTTTATTGTCATTTCAATCATATATAGCTGACGCAGTACATAGTGAAATGAAACAACGTTTCTCCAGGACCATGGTGCTATTGCTTCATAAAACAACAGAGCTAAGGACTAAAAATAAAGTTGTCCTTACTTCCACGTCCATAAAGTACATAGTGTGCAACTTAGTGCAAACAGTGCAGGAAAAGAGACAGTGCAGACAGTCGATACAGAATATTACAGGACATAAAATAGCGCCAATTAATGTGCAGTCTGTAAATGACCAGTGTGCAAATAAGAGGGTGCAAACAATAAGGGGATTCTTGTAAACATACGTAAATATACAGTAGCAACATTTGAAGGCAGTAATTGAACAGTCATGTGAAAAATCAGCATTGAATTGAAGTGAGTGTGCAAAACAGCATGTAAAGTGTTTATCTGAGCAGTGCTGGAAGCATATTGTATATGTTGTATAAGGAATATGATTTTTTTGGGCCACTACAAGCCACAAGAACAGTTTTAGCGTTCCTTGGTATCAGTTCTCAAGTCTCTGAAATTGTACTGGAGTAATAAACACCACAGCTGTTGTTGTGATGGTGCTGGTGATTATGGTGCTGATGAAAGTGGCACTCTTGCTCAAAAATCTATCACAGATGTTTAGTAGTGTATTTGAAGGTCATAGGAAATGATTCACTTTATTTTCATCCTCAGCAAACCATTCTGTGGGCCACAGTAAATTGGAGAGGAGTTGTCCTGCGGGACACAACTCCCATCAGGAAGATAAAGCTGATCAGTCAGAATTAGTTTGCCCGGCACAACTTAACTGAGCCAATTTAACAGTAACTGTAATTTTTAGATGTATGATTAGCTCAGAAAAATGGCTAACTCCATAATCTAGCCTGCCAAATTTGACCAATGACAACTCATTAGAGCTATTCATCTCAGCCAGCTGCCTATTCAACAAAGTATACAGTACATCCATAAATGAATCATTTTTATTTATTTTTAAGCTATTGTAATGTTTTCCCAACAAATTCTATTTGGCAACTGAAGTAGCCAAATATGTCTATGCAGGGGGGGCACGGTGGCTTAGAGGTTAGCATGTTCGCCTCACACCTCCAGGGTTGGGGGTTCGATTCCCTCCTCCACCTAGTGTGTGTGGAGTTTGCATGTTCTCCCCGTGCCTCTGGGGTTTCCTCCGGGTACTCCGGTTTCCTCCCCCGGTCCAAAGACATGCATGGTAGGTTGATTGGCATCTCTGGGAAATTATCCGTAGTGTGTGATTTTGTGAGTGAATGAGAGTGTGTGTGTGCCCTGCAATGGGTTGACACTCCGTCCAGGATGTATCCTGTCTTGATGCCCGATGACGCCTGAGATAGGCACAGGCTCCCCGTGACCCGAGGTAGTTCGGATAAGCGTTAGAAAATGAATGAATGAATGAATATCTAGGCAGAACTTCTCTTGGTTGCTTATTTAAAGAATTAACTGCATATTCCAGAGCAGTGTAAATAAGGACAATCTATAAATTGAAATAAAATTTAGAGCAACTATGAAACATGAACCCCATTTCAAGGTAGTTTCCACAGGTTTTGAAGGTCAGGCCAATCTAATTCTACTCATCATCAAACTCATCTCCTCTCACATTCTCATCTAAACTGTCAACAAGAAGTCTTATTTATAATTTATTTTTTTTTACAGATATCTTGTTTATTTTCTCCATCCGTGTTTTGCTTAGTGGCTCCAAACAGAATAGTTAACGAACTACACTGTGTTAAAAATCACTAGAGATTACCTTGATTTTCACACAATGATTTTGTTATGGTGCTTCACGGTAATCAAATTTCTAACTTTCTTAACTACAATATTATGGTAACTATGGTAACGATCCCTGACAGTTAATGTGGTACTTTGATTAACTATTACGTCAGTAATATTATAAGTAACTGTGAGTATTGTACATTCTAGTCCTCATTTTTATACTAGAATACTTAATGCTAAATACAATTTTGCTAATTTTACAGTATATTCTCCATTTATTATTAGAAAATATTAAATATAAATACATCTATTTCATTAACAAATTGTCTGAATAAACTTGTTAGTTTAAATATTGTTCCCTCATTATTTTAGCCTTTGACTCACATTCCTACTTCTCAATAATCATTACAAACACTAAGGCTGTAGGTGTCACCGATGCGGGGATAAAAACAGACCCAAATGCAGGACAGCAAAAAAATACATAGTTTATTAATAAAATAGACAAAACCAAACCAAACACGGACGAGACAAAACAAAAGACGACAAAAGACAAGGATTCCACGCTGCCCTAGGCAACGTGGCACGGCTAAATAGTAAAGACAATTAGACACATAAGGGGCAGGTGTGCTGAGGTGGGAAGGAATAGACAAGGGTGGGGCATTCACATGAACACAGAGCATAAACAAAAAGCACATGGCCAAAGTATGGTCTAGATCCTGACAGTAGGACTCGAGTCAAGTCTTGAGAGGTTTTCTGTATTCATTTGAATATGTCTCAGACTGACTGGCATTTGTATTTGGACTTCTTTTGGTCTTAGGCTTTGGGGTCCACACAAGTCTTGGTTTTATCAAGCACTGGCTCCCATGTGCCCAATAAAACTACTAGTGGTAACCAAATTATACACCTTTATCTAGTTCCAGACTGATTCTGCCAGAGTCTAGGTAATGATGGTTCCCATGATGATTTACATAGAGTATATGAAATTGGAGTAAAGGTTTGGGCTCAATAGTTTTTGATAGTTTTCGGTCACAATCTTGACTTAATCTTGACTTAATCACAGCCCTATGTTACACATAACCTACCCTACACCCTTCCCCAGGCTTTAATGCACCACATTTTAACCTACCCAAAACATTTACACCTTGCTTATGACCTAGCCCACACTCTACCCCAAGCCTTAATACTCCACATTTTTAACCTAAATACAAACAATCCATCCCTTAACACCTACCACTAAGTGACACCTGTCACATACAGTACAATTAATTCAACAAAAAACAGTTCCATATACTCCACAGTCTAATTTGTTAGATGAACATGAAGGACATAACGTATTGCATTCTGAAAAAGAAGGAGTAGGTGTATATAACATATACTGTGACAGCACTAAATAAATGTCAGAACAAACAGACCAAGTTGTCACCAAGTAACAGCATACAGTACACAAATTAGGACTGGCTGTAGAAGGTAACGTCAAGAAACCTCAGAGAAACTCAATCATAGATGTTATAAGATGAAATAAAATAAGATCACTACAAGAATAGAGGCACCGTTAAATGTTATCAATCACACCTTTAAAACAGAGATTGTGAGAGGGAAGGAAGGAGGAATAAAAATCTGTCACAAATTAATGGTACATTTCATTTCTAGTAGACCACTACTTCATTATGCTTTGCAACCCACTTAGATATATAAAGTGTGAAGAAAATTGAGTGAAGGAAATGGCTTTATATATATTATTGCTTCTAGACTGTGGAATGTTAGAAATTCACTCTATCCTCTCTAACCCTAGTGCTTCAAGAAATGTGTGTGATGAGAGATACACTCTTCTGACTGAGGTGAAGATGACGAACACAAGAAAAAACACTGCTAGACTGCAGGGATATGACATGATCACAACTGAGAGAATCTCGCTGCATCTGCAAAGCTAACAGCATTGTGGATGACCCCACATACACCCCTCACACACACTCTTCACCCTCCTGCCATCTGAAAAAAGGTACTGAAGCATTCGGGCCCTCACGACCAGACAGTTTTTGCTCTTTACACATGCTTTCTTGCACATTCAGTCAATTGGTGTTTTGCACAATTCATTACAATACCTCATATAACTGCTGCTATTATATTAAGTGTTCATTCCCATATTTTTTACTGTAGAATATACGGTACTGTATGTACACTGGTCAGCACTGCTTTTGTGTATGGTCTTGTAGTGTTTTGTATTGTTTGTTTGCACTGTCTTTTGTCTCGCACTGTTTGCACTAGGTTGCACAGATGTACTATATGTGGCTAGGACTAACTTACTTTAAGTCCTTATCTCTGTGTTGTTCTATGTAGCTCTGTTTGTGTTCTCTGTTGCACTCTGGTCCTGGAGAAACCTTTTCTCATTTCACTGTGTACTGTGTCACCTACACATGGTTGAAATAAAAGCTTCTTGAAGCACTTTTTTGGATTGAAGACCTTTAGTCAATGGGTGCAGCAGGTGCTTCATAAACATGGGGACTTAAGTGCAACACGTGCAACCTAGTGCAACAGTGTCAAGACAAAAAACAGTGCAAACAGACAACACGAACTGACACTGGTGTCCATGTACTTTGAAAAGTACAGTAGCGCTAAACACGTAAATAGCACCATTTTGAATCTGGAGGGGCCATTGAATGCTACTGCCATGCCGCCATCTTGGAGAGTTCAGAACTCACAAAATTCCAGTTAATAGTTCAACACAATAACAAGTAGGCTACCACAACCCTTGATGAATGAGGAACTAGACCGTGTATGGTGTCCAAGGTTTCCTTGTCTACTTTGGTACTTAAGCTACTAGGCTATTGTAGCAAAGGTAGATTATAGCTTCCAGGTTAGTGCTGTGTAAACTGCATATCTTAATCTTCAAACAGTCACCTGAAAATGCAACTGGGGAAACCCCAAAGCACACATTAATCAAACCCCCAACCCTGAAAGTGCAAGGCTAATGTGGTAACCACTAAGTATAAAAGTAAAAGATGAGATCTTTGGACTCCAACGGTGCAGTTTATTGACTATATTTAGTCTTAAGAAGGGAACTATACATTTTATTTTTGACTTAACTGTGTGGAAAAAATATAGATAGTTGGTGAAATACATATATTTCACCAACATCTAGCTTTTCAGGTACTGTATATATGCATGTGGCAAAATATAACTTAGAAATATTACATCAGTCAGTCAAGACCTGTGTCCTGTGTCTACCCCCATGCTGCAATAAAACGACCCATAAACCCTCTCATAATCATGATGATCTACCATGATGATCTATCAGACATCAGGCAGTAAATTCCATGTTTTATGATTTATCTTTATATCACTGTCCCATAAATCTCTGTATTTCTCCACTGCTTGCTCATGGCTCATATCCCAATACAGCATTCTCATGTGGCTGGTTCAACACCACTGTTTATAGACATGTATCAGATATGTTCCTGTTCACTGCCTGGATATAACATAAATAAAGCAAATTACATATAGGAACTAATCCTTGGTTGGTGTCTAAATGACTTGTGACCCTTTAGAGGACATTAACCACATAACTGCAGTCCTGTGTTACAGATACTGAGGATATTTCTCATGAGCTTTCTGTCCTACTTTCAGTCTTATGTGAACAAAGGGGGGAAAGACTGTGTAGAAAGAAGCCTTTTTTGCTTTATATAATGACACAAGGCCATGTTATTCCTGTTTAAAGGTTAATGCAAAGTGGTATCAATACATATAAAATTGTACACTTGCAGAATGAGTACAAATTTAGAGCTAATAAGCAAAAATATGGTGATAATTAAGAATAAAAATGCCTGATATTTAAAAACAAACAAACAAAAAAAAATACATACTTTGGGCTATGGTGTTACCGGGAAAATAATCAACAACAGCATTGTTATACAAAGAAGGCTTACTGTCATTACCACAGCATGTCCTGATTTGTTTTATACCTTTTACAACATGGAATTAATAATGAATGACATGCCACACATTATGATATATTTATGGTAATATGAAATATCTATCTAACAATATCTAATATCATAATGTTATGAAATATCTAAAAACTGAGATCTTATTCCTGGTATCACTTATAACAGCTATGAATACTCCTTCTCCCTCCTACCACTATTTTCTCTCTTCTGAAGGATGGCTACTGAGCAACCACAAAGTTTTGCCCTGAAGACTTTCCCAATCTGGGAAACACACTGACTGTTTGCTGACACTGGAGACTCCTTCCAAAAATGTTAGATAATCTTCTCCAATTCTTTCTCATTTTAGAAATAGTGCATTAATTAGACATGTGAATTGATGTACTAATGTCAGAGATGCTCCTTATAGAACATTAATTAACACCTTCTGAATAAAAAGAATGAACAATTTTACAACACTGTGGAATAAATTAAAATAATCCCCCTAGGATTTTGCAATCACAGACATTGAAGCAATCAAGCAAACTCCAGGATATTTGAAGGAGCTTGCAATTTTTCAAATTTACCACAGATTTTCTAAAGATTCGGGAGATGTTTAGTGTTATCATCAAAACACACATTCTGCCAAAGCCCTTTTCGATTTATGTGCATAAAACCTGAGTACAGCTATCATAGAAAGTAATAACATATGTGTCTTCACTAGCAATAGTTTAAAAGTAGAAGCTTGTGCTTAAATTTTCACCTATTTATTAAAAAACACCACAACATTTCTGCAAGTTGAAAAAAAGATGCTGCAAAATCAAGCATTTTTGGCTACGGCAAAAAAATAATCCTGGTGATACTGTATGCACTGTATCCTTCTACATTTTAAAGCAAATTAAACTGAAAAAAGTTTTAATCTGTTACATTAAAGTACGCAGTGGTGACCAGGGTTAATTCGATTTTATTGTATTTGAATTAACACTTACAGTTTTCCATTTCAGTAATAACAGTGTTCAATTTCTCAGGGATGTGGTAGCATAATGGTTAAGACATTGGCCTATTGGTTGGAGAGATGTGAGCTTCAATCTCAGCTCCAAGCTGCCACTGTTGGGCCCTTGAGCAAGGCCCTCAACCCTGGGTTTGAGACCCTCAAATTTGGGTCTGCCAAATGCAGAAATTTAATAATAAATACACTGTAGTTCATTTTCAGTTGGGAATGTACATATACAGTCTTGAAAAACAAAATAGATTTGAAAAATAAGTCTTCCTCTTAAACATCTTAATGGCTAAACGATCTCTTAAGGACCTGAATTGACAATTCAGTGGTTATAATTCCTTGTAGTGTTAAATTCTTTCTTAAAGTGTTAAGCCTATCTTGTAAGACTAGGCATGAAGTGGGGAAACACCCAAATCCCCAGCAGACGCCATGCACACACACATTCACACCTATGGGCAGTTTAGTATGACCAGTAGGTCTAGCTACATATTAACACCTTCAGGTTTGCATTCATATTTCATAGTGTAGACTCAACACCTAGCCTACAAATAAAGTCATGTGATGAGTTATCATATAATGTTGAATAGTTTATTAGAATTCTGAATAAATTCTGAATTGTGTTGAACTAACAGCTACAGGTTTTCCTATAAAATGTTGTCACTCAAAATGTGGAATTAACAGTCAGAGTGCTGGATTAACACAGTTATTGTGGTAATTAGATAATATTTACACACTTAAATAAAATGACATTTCACAATGGTGGATTAATTTCTACAGCAATTCCAATGGATGAAAAATAAATCTTAAAGCTTTAAGATAAATTGTTTAGTATTGAAGGAAACACCAAGAGGATTAAATTACACCTGTTGCTATAAAATAAACATCATTAAGCTGAATAAACACCATTTTCATTCATGTATCTTCTGCAAATTATTTATCCTTCTTGGGTTTGGGGAACATTCTGAGCCAATCCTGGGAACACAGTGTGCTTGGTACAGGAACACTGGATGGGAACTGCCTACATACTGGCTAGGTCTTGGGAGGTACAGTATGTAGAAACCAGGGAGCCCAGTGGAAGCCCACGCTGACACTGGGAGCACATGGCACAAACCAGTGCTCAAGATCGAACCAGGGACCTTGAAGCCCACCAATTAACACCAACTTGAGTTAACTTGAGTTCAACAGTATTACTTGTACATTTATGATTTCAAAATGATGTCTAGAGTAACTCATTTGCATTTAGTGAAGTAAATAAATGTAAACACAGTGATGAATTAAAACTTTATCGGGTTAAAATTAACCTTATGATGTTGAGGCAATACTTACAGTACAGGGTTCTCGTACACCTGACGCTATTGGATTAACACCTACAGCCTGATACACATGAATGCTGTAGGTGTGTTAATTCATCACTGGGTAGTGTAACAGTCCCTGCAGGGTGTAATGTGTCTCTGCTGGAGCTGTCTTACCTCCACAAAGTAGAAGCAGGGCAGCAGAGTGACGCTCTCTTTGCTCATGCTGGCTTTAAGTCTCTCTTTGGTCGACATGATGAAGTGCCGATTGTCTCCTGTGGGTATATTCGTTAATGTTGAAGAATGAAAACTCCCCCTTGGTATGGATCGGTGCGTGTTTAGTCCTTTTACAGTCACCCTTTAGTCCTGATTTAGTTGTCCATGCTCAGGGTGGGAATGAGAGGAAGCAGAGCCACTGCAACGCTGTGAACCCATGCAGCATCCTTTTCTAAGCGCTAACGATGCTCCACTCCGCAGCTCAGCGCACAGACATTGGAGAGACGCAGAGACGCTTCAGACTCCTCCACAGATCAGCGCCGAGTGGAGACGAGAGAAGAAGGTGACGTGCTGGAGTGACGTCAGAGGTGTGCTAAAAACCCACTTTCACGCCGTGTCTCTCTCTGTGTGTGTGTGAGCACGCTTTCCTGTGCCACTTGCGGGTGCCTATACACATGTGTGTGCATCCGTGTCTGATTTTGGATGGTGAATGTTTGCTCGTGCATGTGTGCGGGTGCTCGTTCTTTGGGGTGCTCGCACCCGCGTACCCAGGAGCGCTTGTGGATTGAGGTTGCATGTGTGCATTTTTTTTTTTCCGGGGGGGGGTGTAAGGTGCTTTCGGGCACGCGCATTTGGTTGCGTGCCTGGCTTTTTTAATTAATTACTGCACAAATGTCTCGTCTTCCAAGATAACCTGAGCATCTGTGCCAGTGCCACAGATGAACTTGGCTTTGGCGTCTGTGCCATTGATCAATGAATGCGTGTGAATACTGGCATCTCACGTGACTCTGTGCAAGCCATAAGGAGTTATTAAGCCCTCGTCATATGTGGTGGTGCAACTAGTAGTTGGCACTAAGGCACTGTCGAGTTAGAGACACCACAAAAAAATGAAAATAAAACAAAATAAAAATCACATCTGGCCAGTTGTGTACTGGTCTACACTTTGTGTCACCACCAGAGAAGCTGGTATTAAACTGGTAAAGTTTGCAGTACAAATTCCAAGTTATTGCTATTTACTTTCTTCTTAGTACCAGTCATACATTTTAAATGTAATTCAAGTGTTCTTGTTAATTCATGGTTCTCAGTCTAAAATATTGACATGGTTCTGTGTGGAGTTTTTGGAAAGGTTCCCAAAAACACACGTGGGTGGATTAGCAATGCTTCATTGTCCCTAATACTAAGCCGTAATATATATTTTTTTCCTTCTAGATGTCCTTCTAGATAAAAAATGTAAGCACTGTGCATTATCTGTTTACATGCTGTATACCAAGACACTTCTCTGTGGTAAAGACTTCACTGATTCACCTTCTTAGCCCAGGATGTTACCCCTAGCTGGTCTGTGCACAGCAGTTCATATATAATATGTACATTTAGTCCTAAATTTCTATTGTCCTGTGTGTTGCAGTAATCCTGCAGGTAACATGAAAAGAACATGTGTGTAGACTATAGAGGGCATGTCAGTAAAATGGACTTGACCTAATGTGACTTTATCTTCCCTCAAGTGAAATGTCAAATTCATTGTATCTACTATCTAATCGTTTATGAATGTGCACTGGCATGAATGACTGCAATGAACCGTTCAAAATAAATGTCAAGTTAATGATGAAAACGGTTAAATACACTATACTAAATGCCGAGTGTTCTTTGGATCTTTCCTGTGGATTTCTTTTTTTTTCCCAGATTGACATAGTTTTTACGTGAGCAATTGCGCCATCTTGTGGAAATTTGTCACTGTAACATCAAGAATATTATGCTTGAATCATGTAGCTACATTCATTCATTCATTCATTCATTCATTCATTCATTCATTCATTCATTCATTCATTTTCTACCGCTTATCCGAACTATCTCGGGTCACGGGGAGCCTGTGCCTATCTCAGGCGTCATCGGGCATCAAGGCAGGATACACCCTGGACGGAGTGCCAACCCATCGCAGGGCACACACACACTCATTCATTCACTCACGCAATCACACACTAGGGACAATTTTCCAGAGATGCCAATCAACCTACCATACATGTCTTTGGACCAGGGGAGGAAACCGGAGTACCCGGAGGAAACCCCCGAGGTACGGGGAGAACATGCAAACTCCACACACAAGGTGGAGGCGGGAATCGAACCCCAACCCTGGAGGTGTGAGGCAAACGTGCTAACCACTAAGCCACCGTGCCCCCCCATGTAGCTACAGTATTCAAAATATATTTCTAGAGATACAGATGTCAAAACGTAATGATGATAACACCATGGAATTCAAAGTTCAAGGTATGTATTTTAGATTTTGAGAGTCTGAATGAGAACTAAGAAAGCATGATAATTAATACATTAAAATGAAACATTTATAAATGTATATCCTGAAGTTTGATGCTAGACAAAGAAATGTGAATTAAAAAAAAAAAATATTGAAACCTACACCAATCTAGAACATTGAAAATGGGCATAAGAAGCACACAGCTGGTTGATAATAACACACACTAATATCAACTGTAAGACAAATCTCAGTGTCTCCAGCTTCACCAAGAACTCATTTGAAGTTACAAATATGCTCTTTATGTGGACAATTTTGTCAATAGTAAATAAACAGTAAAGAAAAAGCGTTTGACTAGCAATGTTATGGTACACTGTAATGGCAATACATCAAAACGTTTAGCTATTATTTACATACATTTTGGTTGTTTTTTTACATAACTCTCAGAGCCACAGTCTATATTTACACGTCACTTTACAAGTGTACCTTTAATGAAGACTGTTATTTATGTATTTAACAAGCAAGACAAAATAATTTGTGCCAGCATCTTCTTTGTGACATGGGCCCAGTTTTCATGTCAGCTTCTTTTCCACAGCAAGCGATTGCGTTGTCATTTAGCTGGAACTCAGACCATGACCAGTGACTGTGACTTAACTGGAGTGGCATGCATTAAAAGCTTACTGTTAAATACTGGAGCTGTGTTTCAAATCACAAATAGCTGTATAAAGAGTTTCAATAGTCTTACTTAAAAAAGAACCAAAAGACAAAATAAAAAAGTGATGATTTTGGAGTGATGAGTTTGACAGCACTCCACCACCACCATCCTCATTAAAAATTAGTGTTCATTTCTCTAGTACCATGCAGTGACTTGTACAATCACTGCCAAGGAACACTGAAATTCCTTGTTTGCATAAATAGTTAAAGCTTTGATTTGATTTTCTTGTTTTATTCTAAGCTTAGAATGTTAACATGATAAAAGAAATGGAAAGTGAAACAAATAGCCAGAGACGTTTCCTCTATGATTCTGGTAAATCCAATTGATGCCTGGTGTACAGTTAAAGTGCATTATAAAAATTAAAATGTATTGTTATTGAATCAGTTACCATGAGTCACAATCAGACTATCAGTCATCATCAGACACCATTATATACCATCATTCACCATTAATCAACATCAGTCACCATCAGACCATCAGTAACAATCAAACCAGCAGTCATTAGTCACCATCAGACCACCATGAGCTACCATCAGTAACAATCAGACTATCAATAATAGTCATCATCATTCACCATCAGTCACCAACAGATTATCAATCACCAAAAATTACCATCAGTCATCATCAGACCATCATTCCCTATGACCATCAATCACCAATAGTGGCCATTATTTACCACCCATAACCATCAGACTATTAATCACCAATAGTTACCATCAGTCATCATCAGATATCAGACCATCAGTCACCATCAGACTATCAATCACCAGTAGTCACCATCATTAACCATTAGACCATCAGTCACCATCAAACTATCAATCAACTATAGTCACCATCATTCACCATCAGTCATCATCAGACTATCAGTCACCAATAGTTACCATCATTCACTATCAGACTATCAATCAACTATAGTCACTATCATTCACCATCAGTCATCATCAGACTATCAGTCACCAATAGTTACCATCATTCACTATCAAACTATCAATCACCAATAGTTACCATCATTCACCATCAGACTATCAATCACCAATAGTTACCATCATTCACCATCAGACTATCAATTACCAATAGTCACTATCAGTTACCATGTCATCATCACACTATCATTCACAATCAGAGTATCATTCACCACCCATCACCATCAGCCCATCAGTCATCATTAGTAATTATTAGACCATTGCTGCCACACAAGAAGCAGCTAGTGCTACTTCTCCTACAGCATTTAAATTTTAGCTCTTGATCACCTTTTAGTTTTCCAATGTTCTTTAATCCTCCCCAATCGCTTTGAGGTCTAGGTAGAATGACTATAGGCCACCTAATTATAAACCACTTTTCTACTCCTGTTTGATTTAAAACAAAATTCAACAATGTTGAAAACTGGACGTTTTCACAGCACACTAGAGGGCAGAATATATGTTAATGTGTTCCTTTCCTTTACACAGCACTCATATAAGGCCGTGTTTAAAGGAAAGGAACATGATTCATAGTTAATATCAACACTTCACTGGACATAAGATGTTTTTTGATGAACATATGCTGAGTGCTATGGTTTTTCTGAAAATTTATGGAATGTTTTTAGTAAAACTATTCAGATTAGCAATATGAGATTTGTGACATTTTTATGGTCCAATAATGTTCCTTATTTACGGTTATCAGTTCTTTATTGTGTGTAACCGCAACAGAGTTTGGCCCAAACATTATGGACTTTATTACAATATTAAAGTGTAATGAAATTACATGAAATTACATGAAATTATTTCTATTGTGTACAATTTGGCTATGACCATGTTTTGACACGTAAACGATTTCTGGAGCTGTCCATGGTGCTGAACAACACCATAGTTTGTCCTGAAACTCATCAGTTCTACCGCAATGGCTTATGACCAAATGTAAACTGATTACAAGGTCTTGTGACCTGTACTGACCAAACGCATACAGTAGGATTAAAGGTTCCTTTAACAGAACACTCCTCTAACTTTCTTTAGTTCATGTGGTTGGAAAAAAAATCGAATTGCTCTAGTGTGGGTTAGACTATGCATTGTGGGTAATAAATCAAATGTTGCGAATATTATAGGCTACATTATATGAAACTTTATTGAAGCTCAGACTCGACTGAATGGACAGTTCCCTTTAGAGGGAGTTTATGGACAGTTCCCTTTAGAGGGAGTTTATGGACAGTTCCCTTCAGAGGGAGTTTATGGACAGTTCCCTTCAGAGGGAGTTTATGGACAGTTCCCTTTAGAGGGAGTTTATGGACAGTTCCCTTCAGAGGGAGTTTCTGCTTAAGGTGACACGAAAGTTTAACAGAAACTGAAATTGGACACATGGCCTAAAATCATCACTGTGTTTCTTTAAAGCGGCAGGTGATAAAATAAGAGTAAGAAAATCATCACTGTTGGAAAAAAGGAAAAATGCTGGAAACTTGTGTTTTGTGCACGAGAGCTGTGAGACACGCCTCCCAGCAGCACGCGGATCTGCGCTGTCGAGCTCTCCAGCTCATATCGCTCCAGTGTTTAAGCGAATCTGCACGCGGTTTTTATTAACATACAGACAAACGCGGGATTATATGGGATTTAAGAACGTATCATCGTAAGGAAACAGGCCACGGCTAGATCGGACTGTTTGGACTGATTTGACCTCCACGTCCTCTCTGCTGTACGATGCTTTACTTTCAGCTGGTCATCATGGCAGGGACAGTCATGCTGGCGTATTACTTTGAGTACACGGACACGTTCAACGTACACGTTCAGGGATTTTTCTGCCACGACAGCGCTTACACGAAGCCGTACCTCGGACCGGAAGAGTCGAGCGCGATTCCGCCGTTGCTCCTGTACGCGGTGGTGTCCGGTGTGCCCGCGCTGGTGGTGAGTGACCTGCACGCGCTTCTTCAACAGTTTAATGAACTGTTTAACCCTGTTCACCAAGTCTATCTAAGAACAGATAAGATCTCTCTCTCTCTCTCTCTCTCTCTCTCTCTCTCTCTCTCTCTCTCTCTCTCTATCTATCTATCTATCTGTCTGTCTGTCTGTCTGTCTAAATCACTCAGAACATTTTTGCACCTGATGATAATATCTTTTTTCCTATTGTCATAGTTTTTTTATATTCTTATAACACTTATGTTACTATAAAGTTTGAAATACAATATATATATATATATATATATATATATATATATAATATATTATATATATATATTATATATTTACCAAACATTTGTATACACCTGACCATCACACATATGTGCTTGTTGAACATCACATGCCCGATTTAATCCTGTAGCTCTTTGAGTTGTAATAACTTCCACACTTCTGGGAATGCTTTCCACTGGATTCATGGGTGTGTGGCTGTGAGGATTTGTGCACATACTTCCACACCAACTTTGGCAAAACGATGGCTTTATAACCTTCACTTTGTCATGCTGGATCAGGATTGAACCCCTTAGTTCCAGTGATGGGAAACTAATCCTACAGCATTCAAAGACATCCTATACAACTCTGTGCTTCCAACCTTGTGGCAACTCTGTTGGGATTGTGCTCATTGTGATCATTTTACAGGTGTTTCTGCAGGGTTTTATTGTTTATTATTGTACAGTCCTCTGTGAAATCTCTGTATATATGACATCCTTTATGAAGAAATAAAAGACTACAGAGTGCACTCTGCAAGTTGTAAAATGGAAAAACTAAAGAACAGAGAGTGAAAAAATGACCACGGGAAAAAGATGAATGTCTCTGTTAATGGAAGTCAAGCTCAAATACACAACATTTATTTTGTAAGTGTAAACCGGAACTAAAATGAACAAAATAGCCTAAAGCTATATTTAGCAAATCTATGCTCTATGCTCTTTAAAATATATTACATTCACAGCTTTTGGCAGACACCTTTGTCCAGAGCTACTAAACATTAAGGGTCTTCAGGGTCAAATGCCTTGCTCAAGAACCCAGTGGTGGCAGTTTTATGGTCCTGGGATTTAAATTCATAACCCTACAATCAGTAGGCTAACCTATTAACCACTGAGCTACTACTCTAGCTTTGGAAGTGAAAACTAACACTGAAGTTTATTCTATATGGCTGATACTTTTAAGCACCATAGAGGAGATTCAGTGTTTAGCTTTGGTAGGGAGTAAAGCTTATTCTCAATCTCTTCAGCATGGACTACAGAGCTGACCTTTGTTCTCTCTAAAAGGTCACATGACAACATATGCATACTGTCTATTTAATTCTAAACTCTTGGATACAGTGAGTCATTCAAAATAATGTTTGAATGCCACATGCAATAATTTTTTTTTGCACATTAAACAAACTCTCTAATTCACTACATCATTCTTTTTCTTATTGACTCACTCAATGTTCCTTTAGCCAGCTGTTCTTTTCTTTCTTTTTTTTTTTTTTAAGGCCATATTAACCCTTGCTACTAAGGATTTAGCATTATATCATTATAGTCCGCAATAAGTTACTGTAGTATTGTACGGTGTGATGTGAAACTTTTCATATAAGACCTCATCCTAAAGTGTTTTTACAACATTTCCAAAGATGATACATTTCTATTTATTAATCAATGACCTGTTATTTTATGATTTATAATCACATTTAGTATTGCGGAATATCTGCAAAACAAATGATTTCCTGTTATTGTTTAAGTTCTAGCAGTTATAAAAGAGTTCATCCATCATCAGGTTTTTTCCCCTTAAGATTCTACTTGTCACTGCAACTGTTCTTGTCCTAAAAAATGTCACAGGCAGTAAATTCTGTTTTAATTTATAATTGTTGCAGTGACATAATACTGCATTGTTATAAAGTTTTAATTATAAAAACAATCAAGTTTTAGAACAAGTACATTAATATAATCCTAGAAACATTTGAATTACAACAAGACCTACTGTCACAATTGTTTAATTCACACCTTCAGATTTGAGAATGCTATAGCACTGTGGCTAAAAAGCTATGTATTAAAATGTTAATATTTTTCTAATTAAATAATGTAAATCTAAAATTCATTTTTCCATTTCCAGTTTGTAATTCCTTCCATGTCCTCCACACCGAAGCTGTAGAAAGCAGTGTGGAAGGCTTTCCAGATGCAGTAGGCGGAGGATGCAGGAGACAAATGGAGCTTAACATCTGTCATACTCTGTGTCCTTTTTCTACTACTATTGCCAGTAATGAAAGGTATAATTTTGATAAATGTGTAGGTGTAGGTATAGTCACCTAATACAAACTTGTATAGAGCCTGACATATTTGCTCAGCCTTGTTGAAAATGACTCTGTGTTAATGTGAAGGCCATAGCAGCGAACACTTCAGCGATTGTCACTGTCAGCCATTTGTCAGGTTTTTCCCCATAGACCCAAGTGTGAAAAGCCAAAAGAAGTAAAGAGTCTGATGTGGTGTTTTTGCATGCGCTCTGGTAGACAGGTAAGGTCAGCTATCACTAGCTGTCTCTCTGCTTATTTATACTGCTTGATGGATACAGCATTAATCCTTCGGTGTTGACTCGGCGATGGACCGGCTATGTGGCAAGATTGATGACTTCTTGGGAATTTGCAATGGCGCCCAAATCAATGTCTCATAGTTTCCAATGAGAACAGATGAGTCTGAAAAGTTAGACAATTGCCATCTTTCAGAAGCAAGATTTCTTTTTATTTCTCATTTGGCCACCAGCACACAGTCGATGCCACATTAGCCACTGTTCAATACTACATTAAGTCAGCATGTCCACCATAGGAGCAGTCAGATTCATTAGAACTTAAAGCTGCCAGCAATGGAATTATTGGTGCACTTAATTTCAAACTGAAAATATGACAGAAGCAAATTTTTATTATTTATTAAATTACAGGTTATTAAAAAATATTTTCAAAGCTAGACAACCTTATAAACAAAATTTGCTGAATTATATTTTACTTTTTTAAGATCATCTAGGTGTAAAAAAGCCAAATTCTTTATTCATCAAGACAAAAAAAAAATATGTTTTTAAAGGCACCGTCCATCTAAAATCCAACATGAAGGAAAGTATCCATATACAACATTAGATACAACATAAGTGGAACATTATAGAATACAGAATAAACTTGAACATGACAATTAAACAAATTTAGCTTGTCGTAAAAGACTTATTATTCCATATTGATTCCTGTAACCTCATATTCAAGGCTTTTTACCTCTACATAAGTTCATATTCATAAATAGCATTGTGAAGTCACGTACTAGGTAGAAGAGTAAGGATCAAGCTTAACTCTAACATTTAAGCAATTTGGTCAAACACTGCAAGGGCATCGAAAAAAATCAGCAAAGAAATTGTGACCCAGTGAAGAATTAGCTAAATGGTACCTGGCGAAAACAGGAAAAAACATGTTAATCTCAGATACCTCTGAACATAACAAGACCGCAATGAGAGACGGAAAACCACATGCTTATGTACAGTAAACAAAACAGGAAGTGAACAACTCTGGAGAAGGTGACCTCTGCTGGTGTGTGTGTGTGTGTGTGTGTGTGTGTGTGTGTGTGTGTGTGTGTGTGTGTGTGTGTGTGTGTATGTGGGGGCGGCGGCAGGGGGTTGGGGGTTGGGGGGTGGCGAGGGGTGCACATCTCTTCGGCTGTTATGAAATATCTAAGACCTTGCACTATAACGCACAAATGAAATTGAATTGGGTTGCTCTGCTCTGTATCTGTAATTTTGTTAAATCAGTAAAATTCACACACTATTGTTTAGAAGACCAATGAAGAAAAGGTCAGAGGGATGACTGTATGCTTAGACAGAAATGATTATGTATATCATTTTATTTACTTTATTATTAAAAGCTACAAAATGAATCTTTTTAGCACATGCATAATATGAATATATATATATGAAATACTGACCAATAATAACGTGCAATATTTTATTGTGTTTTATAGGAGATTAATTTAAACCCAAACACACTCTGTGCCCTGTGCTGTCATTATTTAATTTTAACAATAGCATTATAGCTGTAGCCATCTGCGTTAGTTAAAGGTACAAAACATTACATATATTAGAAATGACATGCTGTTATGTTGCTTTAGAGCTACTTTATCTGTGTCCTGAGTCCAAGCTTATTAGAAAAACATCATGTTTACTATATGCTACCTTTGAAAGAGGATATACTGTAAGTGGACCTGACACTGGGGTGTAGATGGATTTGTCCTTTGACTCATACAGGCTGACCTTTTCTACAGCACTTAACTGCTGGTAGCTTATCCAGAACTCCCACAGATTTTATATTAGTCACTTCTGATGTACCTTTCTGACCCTGTGTATCTAAATATGATCTGTGTAACAACACAGTGATGATTAAAAGCACAATTATGTCAGTGTGGGCTTCTTATCATATACCTGTTCTCTATCTGCTCAGGTAGACATATTTTTTTATCTTGCTTATTTAACAAGCAAAATCTATCTATTTTTGTTTATATTAGCTTCACAGTAGGCTTTAGCATTCGTGCTTTGCCTTTAGATATCAGCTTGACTAGCCATAATAATGTTTTTAACTGCTTGGGAAGTTGGCATTTTTTGAATTCAAACTGATATTTAGTGGCATCTAGCTGAGCATTTGAGGGTTAAGGGCCTTTCTCAGGGACCCAGGAGTCTGCAGCTTGGTAGCCGTGGGATTTGAACTCACAACCTTCCAATCAGTAGTCCAACACTGGCTACCACTTTCTTTCACATTTAACATTTAGCACAGCTTTCCAAAGCAGTGTGATGCACAAGAAAGAGTGAAGATTTGGCCTTAGGGTTTTTTCATGAGAGAGAGAGAGAGAGAGAGAGAGAGAGAGAGAGAGAGAGAGAGATTGAAAAAAAATGTTTAATTTAAAGGCAAGAGCAGAGCTGATTTGGGCTCATGCTTGCATTTTCTATATTAAAATAATATTGAGAGCACCAGTTCCTTTTTTTACAATTTCCCCCATTAACTGCAAATGTAGTTGGTCATCCAAGGCATGCTTGAATTTTTAGTTTTGCTAATGAAGCTACCAATTATGTGAAACTTATAGCCTCCAGTTTAGCATAAAAGTCATTTAAAAGTAATATAACCACATAGTTTACTGTAGGCTTTATTCTAGGTTGGAGTGTGGATAGGCTTTTACTATTTTTTACTTTACTATTTAAGAATTTGGAGCGTGAGTTGTGCCAAACTATCAGAACTGTTCAGGGAGTGTGACAGAAACACAATATGAACAATGAACCTGCATGAACATCACATGACAAAATGTTTCTAGAAATAAAATTATCGATTAAAAAAACTTTCTATGGATTTTACAAGTCAAGTCAAGTCATGTCAAGAAGCTTTTATTGTCATTTCAACCATATATAGCTGACACAGTACACAGTGACATGAAACATTCTTGCAGGACAATGGTGTGACATAAAATGACATAAAGTACATAAAACAACACAGACATAAGGACAAGTCCTAGCCGCATTAACTGCAATGTGTGCAACCTAGTGCAAACAGACAATACAAATCACTACAAGACAAATACACAAAATAGTGCTGACCAGTGTGCAGACTGTACATTATAAACTACGTTGTGTAAAACTAGAGAAACTGTAAACAGAGTAAAGGGTTCAAGTAAACATACACATACTTATGTTAAAGCAGCAGTTTGATGAGAGGTTGTCTGGTTGTGAAGGCCTGAATGCCTCGGTACCCTTTTCCAGACAACAGGAGGGTGTGTGAGGGGTGTGTGGGGTCATCTACTGTACAATGCTGTTGGCTTTGCGGATGCAGCGAGTGGTGGAAATGGTCATGATGGATGGAAGAGAGATTCAGGTGATCTTCTCAGCTGTCTTCACTATCTGCTGCAGGGTCTTACCCGGGATGTGGTAGCTCAGTGGTGGGATGTGGTAGCTCAGTGGTTAAGGTGTTCGGCTACTGATCGGAAGGTCGTGGGTTCGAACCCACGACACGACGGTCGTGTTGCTCAGTTGTAAGTCACTCTGGATAAGGGTGTCTGCTAAATGCTGTAAATGTAAATGTATGTAAATGTCTTGCGGTCTGAGAAGGAATGCTCTCGATGGTCCATCTATAAAACATGATCAGGATGGGTGGAGGAAGGTGTGCTTTCCCAGCCTTTGTAGAAAGGAGAGTCGCTGCCGGGCTTTCTTATGGTTAGAGCTAACATTGAGTGACCAGGTGAAGTTCTCCACCAGATGAACACCAAGGAATTTGGTGCTCTTAATGATCTCCTCGGAAGATCCATCTATGTTCTGCGGAAAATTATCACTCTATGATCTCATGAAGTCAGCAACAATCTCTTCAGATACAGGTTGTTGGCTGTTCACCAGGCTGTTAGCTGTTTCACCTCCTCTCTGTGTGCATCAATTGTCTAGTTTTAGTTAGTTTGTGCCCACTATAGCCTCAGATGCTTGCTCTTCAGCTGACAGGAGTGGAACCTGATATGGCCTTTCATAAAATTCATAAAATGTTCATAAAATTACATGTTGTGCCTTCTGAGATGCTTTTCTGCTCACCATGTACTCACGTTGTAAAAAGTGCTTATTAGAGTAATCATGACCTTTCTGTCAGATCAGTCCAGTCTGCCTGTTCACCTTCGCCCTTGCTCAGACTCTTATCAATAAGGTGTTTCCACCTGCAGAACTGATGCTTAAGGATGTTTTTATTTTTTGTTATATTCTGTATTAACTCTAAAGGAAATTGCAGGTGAAAACCAGCCACAATAAACATGTTATATTAAAGGTCACTGAATTCATATTTTTTTTACACCATTTTATTGCTTGATATGAAATTTACCTGAAGCTCTTGATACTGCATGATGGGCTGATTGGTTAATTGCATAAATGAGCATGCGGATAGATTTTCCCAATAAAGTGTAGGGTGATTGTACACATTTGGCACTGCATTTGCAGACAAATAATTACAAATATATGAAATTAAAGCTTTCTATCACAGTGACTGTATTAAACAAAGCAAATTTAACATCATGTTCTAAATGGTGATGAAATGAAACAGTCACCCTCATGAGCCTTATGCAGTTTGACATTTATAGGGCAGGCTGGAACAACTGTTATTATTAGTGAGCAATAAGTAATACGTGTCTGTGCTTACAGCTCATGCTCTACTAACACACGCACACTGTAAGGTGGTACAAAACCTTTCCTTTAATTTTTAATTTTTTCAGTCTACTCAATATAGTATATAATATCAGTCTACATATATATATATATATATATATATATATATATATATATATATATATATATATATATATATATATATATATATATATAAACAAGTTAACTTGGAATGTGACATAAAATTTATATATATATATATATATATATATATATATATATATATATATATATATATATATATATAGAGCTGAATGTACATTTATTATCTTATAATGAAAAATACATTTTTTGTCATGCTATTATACAGTATTATTAAAGGTAAGTAGTGCATTCTTTCAGATACCTTTCAGATACATTTCTATATTTTTCTATAATTACAGTAGCCTTGTAGTTTAGATTACTTTTTTGGATGCTAATGCCAAGAAGTTTTATAACAATAATAATAATAATAATAATAATAATAATAATAATAATAATAATAATAATAATAATAATAATACTAATAATAATACTAATAATAATAATAATAATTCTTATTATTATTATTATTATTATTATTATTATTATTATTATTATTTACTTAGTTTTAGCACTAGTACAGAGTAAATGCACTATTTACCGTTAATACTGTATATTAGCATGGACGGAAATACTTTTTTTTAAACTATGTGGTATTAAATGGAACTGGACTGACATTAGACAAAATATTAGTATGTTAATTGAGATTGGGAGTAGTTTTTGGCTACTAATGATAGCTAAACTAATACTTACATATGATGTACCTCTAGAAGATTTTTATAGCTTGGCATTGATACAATAAATGATGCTAAGCAATGGCCTACCCTACAATGACCGGACATAAAATACATACATGCCTAGCTAGTTTCTTGTTGGAGTTTTTAGGTGAGCTATGTAGATTGGTTAAAGCTATCTATCAAGAGTCAAAAAGAAAGTTAAGAAACTTTATTGTCATTTCAACCATATGTAGCTGATGCAGTACATATGGAATTGAAACAACATTTCTCTAGGACCATGGTGCTACATAAAACAAGACAGAGCTACATAAAACACAGAGCTAAAGACTAAAGGCTAAGTTGTCCTAGCAACATAAGGTGCCTGTTAAATTCTTAGCAAACTAAGTTCACTGATAGGATAATTAGCTAATTATCCATCCTAATTGCCTGTAACTTCAACCGTCTGCGATGCTAACATGCCTTCTGTCTTTACTGAGTCTGATTCTTCACAGTACAACATGTCAATGTAAAAAAATGGATGTGTGCTTGATTTAAAAAAATAAAAAATCACTCAATTCCCCTGCTATTGTTGTCCAAACAGGAGGTGCAGCTGACATCAGAGATAAATGTGTCACTCAGGGATATATATATGTGAACAAATGTTTATTGTGTAAGGATCAGTTTACAGGGAACAAGCAGTTAAATCTATACTCTGGGAGCCAAGAAGAAACAGAAAATTAACTACTAATGGAAAACCAAAGACTTTGAGGTTTGGAACAGAGAGATTAGAAGCACGGAAGGAAAAAAAGACTAGACAAACACTTTTGTAGTTTAGGATAAGAACAGCTGGTTCCTTTTATTTCTTTACTAAGTGAGAGAGTCATTGAATTTTTAAAAACATATTACATAGAATTGTCACTTTGGTAGGTATTATAGATGCACGTTATCCCCTCTCATATCTAACCTTTTCTATCCTAATTAACCCAATTATTTGTTACGGATTGGCTGAAGTCCAGCTAAAAAGCCAACCTCAGCATATTATAATAACTGTTTAAAGACCTTAGCTTCATTATACAGCACAACCTGTGAAAGCCTCATTAGCTTTTCTGAATTAGGAAATGTAAAGCCAAGTCCTGAATGAGAGCTGGCTTCATCAGAGCCCTAATCATCTCCATTGTGCCCAATGAATGCTCGCTGCCACGTTCTCATGTTCAGAATGACAGTTTCTCAGATATTCTCAGATATACTCTAGGCATGTTCTCACCCCTTGTACCAAAGGAAGAGCAAATCCAGATCAGAAGTGTATGACTCATCCCGTACCACATGTTAAAATGCTCTGGCTCAGGTTTTGTTTTGTTCTTTGTTGATTTCTCAGATCACAGGAACCGAGTCTGTGCTCTTCCTGCTGCAGTACATCTCAGAAGATCTGGACAACAGGGAGAAGATCATAGTGATGGGCGACTGCTGTTACCTTAACCCCCTTGTGCGCAGGACATTCCGCTTTCTTGGTAGGTCTCCTTATTAACTGACTGTGCCCTTGGTCTCTCAGAGCTGAAATACAGGCGGCAGGTGAATAGCCAATCTTTTTATTTCACACTCTTAGGAAAAGGCTAGACTTCATATGAGTGATGGCAGACCTGTTATTGTGTGACATGAAGCTATGTACGTCTTCGTGGTTTTAGCCCGAAATCATTCTTATAAAAAATGGACGTGCTATTTTTTTTGGTGCAGTCATGGTTAAAAACATCAGTGGTTACAGAAACATAGCGAACATAATTTGAATAAAGTGCACTAAATGTATGCTCTTAGAAAATACAGGTCCTTCAGTTTGTCCTTCTGTGGGAAAAATGTTGGCGTAAAAAAACAGGACTCAGGAGGTTGTTGAGGATCCATGTGCAGGAACAATAATTTACAAAGCCAAAACAGAATCCAAAAGTTAATGTGGTAAATCTCAATGTGATAATGCTTTTACAAGCAATACATTAAAGTAATGCTTTTAAAAGTAACCTGTTACTGTATGTGTAGTACTGTAATAAATCAATACAATTAAAGTGTCAGTGTGTTAAAGTGTTGTCAGTGTAGTAGAGAACAAAATTACACATATATCATTACTGATTTAAAGTGTGTGCACAGTAGACAGAGTTCTTTGGAAGAGTGCAAGAGAATGTTTTCATATTAGAACATGATTAAAGTAATTTAGGTAAAGCCCATTTAGGTATCTAAGAGCCCTCAGATAACCCTTATTATTATTTTCCTGAAGTGTTCTAGTGTGTATCAGCACTGTGTGGTTCTGTTTTTTTTGCACTTGAAGCCTTTGCTATGGATCAGTCCCTCTGTCCGGTCTTAAAAAAATAATTGCATAGACATCCTTCCTTATAAAGAGGTAATCTTATTAATAATGTTATTACTGAATGAGATTAAATAATCATTTAAACTTTTCCTATAGCAACATAGACAATAGTGTTTCAATTTCTCCACCACCAGCGTTTTCTTATTCATTTACAGCATTTGGCAGACGCCCTTATCCAGAGCGACTTACATTATCTCTTTTTTTTTATACAGCTGAGCAATTGATGGTTAAGGGCCTTGCTCAGGGGCCCAACAGTGGCAGCTTGATAGACCTGGGATCGAACTCACAACCTTCCGATTGGTAGCCCAGAACCTTAACTACTAGTCTACCACATGCCACCACACTCTCAAGAAGCCTAGAAGATAAAAAAGAGCTTGCCATGTTTAAAGTAGTTTAGACTTGCCATGTTTAGACTTTAGAAAGTCTAAAGTGTTTCCAGTGATTATCACCCTGAGAGTTAGTACACAGTATTAGATTATTCTAATGGTGACTTCCATTCTTATAAAAATTCTTATGGCAGCATTTCTTCTTTTTTCTCTTCTTCTTCTTCTTCTTCTTCTTCTTCTTCTTCTTCTTCTTCTTCTTCTTCTTCTTCACTTTTTTTCCAATACCACATTGGTTAAAAAAAGATTTCTTTAGAGCTGAATGAATAGAGACACTAGAGTTGCCTCAGGAGAACGTTGTCAGATCTGTGGCTTGCTAATGCTCAATTTAATCAAATCTGATCCCACACTATAGCCACTAGCTCTGAGCTGCAATGTGACCAAGCCTTGCATTCCTCCTTTTTTCCCTGTATTACACACCATGCAATATTGGACTGTAATGGACTGCGTGTTGTGGGACTTCATAATCAGTGCAAAAATAATATGCGCTGTTGTTAGGAGAAGAGTTTTTTTAATTTGTCAGATGACATATTTAAGTCCTTAACATTTAGTTCTGGTTCAAGTCTCAAGTCTAATAAATTATGCATGCAGGGTAAGTAGTCTACTACTAGAGTTAGTTATTAAGATGTTGTGCTACCAATTGGAAGGTTTTGAGTTTGAATCCCAGGTCTACCAAGCTGCCACTGCTGGGCCCCTGAGCAAGGCCCTTAACCCTCAATTCCTCAGTGGTGTAAAATGAGATTAAAAAATACTAGTTGCTTTGGATAATGTCTCCCAAAATTAAATGCTTTTCAAAAAATAACTGACTGTAAAATTTTGAAAACCCTAATCTATTTTCTTGAATAATTCTTATTAATCTTTTATAATTAATAACAGAGTAACTCATAGAATAACTCATAATTAGTTACTAGTTTAATTATTAGAATCTTAAATTTATATACACACATATATTGTTTTAAATCCATATTAACAAATGGCTATTCATTTTTTTTACAGACATTTTACTTGTTTGTGAAGTGAAAAAAATCACTGTTGTTGTTGTTGTCGTGTATTCAGTATAATCTTATTTGTCATTTTTTCCCCCTTGCAAAAGGTGTGTATGCGTTTGGCCTCTTCGCCACAGATATCTTTGTGAACGCAGGTCAGGTGGTGACAGGGAATCTGTCCCCTTACTTCCTGACTGTGTGTAAACCCAACTACACGGCACTGGGCTGCCAGCAGGGCGTCCGCTTCATCAGCCAACAGGAAGCATGCACGGGAAACGGTGATGACATCCTGCATGCTCGCAAATCGTTTCCTTCCAAAGAGGCTGCTCTCAGTGTCTACGCTGCACTTTACATCGCTGTGAGTACAGCTCAGTTTAGTTTTTAACAAAACACATTTTCCTGAATTTAGGAGTTGAGCGCTAATAAGTAAGTCAAGACATGGGCTTAGAAGCAGAATCCATCCCTTCTGTGCAAGACTGTACGGAAAGAACGGATGTAGGGTCAGCTCTGATCTAGCTTCTCTTAGATATGTGATACAGATACTATTTTATTAACACGTGTCTCTAAGTGTAATGTTTCATAGTAAAATACTAATACTAATATATAATACTAATACTTATACTAACCAGTGATCAATAGAGAAGCAATGCGTTTTCTTTTTTTGTTACTGACTAAAGCCTAAGGAATTCAATGGTGTTTTATTTCCTCCAAAGAATGATAATCCTCCTGAAACAGGAGATTAAAGTGTCTTTTCCATCTCACACTGCAGTGTATAAAAAAACCCAAAGCTAAGCTCAATATTGTGCTACTTTTAAAAATCGATTGTGCCACTGTCAGCACACACGAGGCCTAAAATTTTAGCCTAGTTTATTCAGTCATTCTTTTTAGTAACCGCTTTATGCTGATCAGAGACCCGGATCTGGAGCCAATCCCAGGAACACTAGGCATGAAGCAATACACTGTGGAGTGGATACCAGTCCATCGCAGGACACCACAAGCACACGCACAAACATGTAGGAGTAATTTATCTTATCAACCACTTGGCATGTTTTTGTGAGGTGGAAGAGAAGCAGAGCACCCAACAAAAACTCAGAGAGACTCATGAAGAACATGTACATAATCTCCATACAGTTTAGATTTGAACATTGCACCAAGCAGCATAGAATCGATATGGAAATAAAAACCCACACCTACTGTACCTATTAGTATGTGCAAGGTTCATTATAAACTACCGTTTCTTTTTGTTTTGTTATAGTTGCTTCAGCAGGACCTCGGTTGTCTGTGAACCACCAGCTAACAGAATACATTTAGTATTATACAGTAGTACTACTGGAAAAAGCCTAGAATCCTGTAAACTATAAATGACTTGAACTTGTGTGAAAGTGGAGAAGGAGAACTCAGCAACAAAAAGATTTACAGAATGCTTTGGGAGCTCAGTGCTGTTCCTCATGCATGCTAAACCTGTGTGCATGAGGGAATTGTGTGAGCTGAATTGCATTTTGGTTTGCAGCACATCATCACATCACTGCAGGTGTTTCTCCTGCAGCCTTAATGCAGAAAGGCAAGCTTCTGAAGCTGAAACCTATTCATGTTGCTCTTAGAAGAATAGAATCACTAAGCAAGAAACTAGGACATATAATAAACTTTTACACCACTAAGAAGAAGATTTTGTCAAATTTACAGGTTAGGTAAAATGTTAGCTCTGGTTATACTGGTTTATAGTCCAGTCTGTAGAGTGTCTGTAGGGCATCAGTGCATTCGGTCTTATGTTAGTGACCAATCAAGGGGCTTTTATTAATAACCAATATCATCTTCTGTGAAATGTATAATCCTCCTAAAACTGTTTTTTTTTTTTTTTTACCTCTGCAGCCTATAACATAACAAATGCTGACTCAGTATTGCCCTGATTCTGAAAATCAATATTTCTTCTCGGTCAGTACACATTTGAGCCCTGAAACTTCAAAGTTAGCCAACAAACTGAACGGATTCAAATCAGAGTTCATTAAAGAAACATAGATTTTTACCAAGTTGATATGCAGAATCGGAGGAAATCTTCTTCTTCTTTCGGCTTTTCCCTTCAGGGGTCGCCACAGCGAATCATCTCTCTCCACCTAACCCTATCTTCTGCATCCTCAACACTTGCACCCACTAGCTTCAAATCCTCATTAATTACATCCATATACCTCCTCTTTGGCCTTCCTCTTTGCCTCCTGCCTGGCAGCTCCATGTCCAACATTCTCCTACCAATATACTCACTCTCCCTCCTCTGAACATGTCCAAACCATCTTAATCTCGCCTCCCTAACTTTGTCCCCCAAACGTCCAACATGGGCTGTCCCTCTGATGTACTCGTTCCTAATCCTGTCCAATCTTGTCACACCCAAAGAGAACCTCAACATCTTCAGTTCGGCAGAATCGGAGGAAATAAGAGGGAATAAGTAATAAGGAAAAGGAAATAATGTGGCTTTGCTGAAGTACATTTAAAGAGCAGAGCCACTACTGTATGCTTCTCTTTGCTTTAAAGGATTATGCAAATATATTTCTTCCCTTTATTTCTACTAGCTTTGAGGTGTAGCTACAGGCTGAATAGAAGATCATAATGCAGTGAATACAAATGTGGTCTGAAAACTACTTAAGTGACATGACATTTTTCTATTTATTTTTATTTTATGATATTATTTTTTATGTAAATAAATAAATACATTTGACAAAACTTTATTTTATCTAGGTTTCTTGATGGTACTGTAATTGTAGGAGCCTGTCCCATGTTACACAAGTGCATAAACTCAGCAGAATATCCATAAACAGAGGACATGCAATCTAAACTTCTAAACTAGGCTTAAACATGCACTACTAATGACAAAACTACACAAAGAAATATGCAGTGGTGACTTTTCTCTAGGAAAATATTTCTATCGAAATACTAATGCACTTATACGAGTGACCAACACAAGTGACACATCAAGCTCACTGCCTATTAGCTCAAGTTATACAGTGCAGGGGCAGTGGTGGCCCAAGTGGTTAAGGCTCTGGGCTGTGGATTTGCCAAGCTGCCACTGTTGGGCAATTAAGCATGGCCCTTAACCCTCCCTGCTCCAGGGGCACTGTATCATAGCTGCCCCTGCACTCCGACCCCAGCATCCCCAGTTGGGATTTGCGAAGAAAAGAATTCCACTGTGCTGTAATGTATACGTGGTGGTAATAAAGGCTTCTATGCCCTAATTTCATTTCACTTAGTCATCATGCTGCCCCATGTCTGCTTCTCAGTGGAGCATGATTAGCAGACAGACAGTTAATGGCTGATTTGCATTATTTGGGCTAGTTTAACTGCATGTCAGAGAAGCTCTTCTTACTGTACAGCCTCCGAGATCTTTTTTTTAGCAAATAATCAGAATAAAATGTAATACATTTCTAACACTTCACATTACACAAAAGACTTCATATCACCACTGTTAAGAACATGTGTAAGGCTATCATGATTTTTAATGCCATTTCTACAGTACATGATATTCAATTCAATTCAATTTTATTTGTATAGCAATTTTAACAATGGACTTAGTCCCAAAGCGGCTTTACAGAACAGAAGAAATATAGTACAAAAAGGTCAAGATTAATATTAGACAAAAGTTCAAGATTAATATTAGACTTTACATTTATTTACGTGTTTGTTTTTATCCCCAATGTACAAGCCTGAGGTGACTGAGGAATATTGTCCTTTCTACAGTCATATACAGTCTGACAGTCTCAAAAGCAAGACAAAGTCTCAATGAAGGGCTGTAATCTTCATGACACCGAACACAACTGGAGCTGGCGTAATCTCTAGATGCCTCGGGAAAGGTAGAAAAGAAAAGAGAAGCAAGTGGAGAAGAATTAGTGCATCTGTTGTTCATAATAATAGCAAGCAGTAGATTATAATGTGCATTTGATCAGATCTACTGGAGCACAAGGTTATGGGATGTATTATGTGTATGCCTGGCTGAAGAGATATAACTCTGAACTACACTTAAACTGCGAGAGTGCGTGTGACTCCTGAACACTGTCAGGAAAGCTATTCCAAAGTTTAGAAGCTATATGCAATAAAGCTCTGCCACCTTTAGTAGACTTTGATATTCTGGGAACTGCCAGAGTACGTTTTTTTTACATCAGCTCCTTCTAGTCAGTTTGTTGATAATATACAATATTGAATAAAAAAGTATCTACAATAAAACAATAATGTAATAAAAAAGCATCCACAATAACAAACAGCATATTGCGACCCAGTTTAATCATTAATCACTATATCGATATTACATGATCGTATGGCCCAGCCTTATGTAAGGCTCATAAATATTCCAGTGATCATACTTAAAATTGAATCAAATATTAAAAACGAATCTGGAAATGTTTCAAAGAAAAAAATACCCATAGAGAAGGAGGTCAGACAGACAGAGCATGTTAAGCTTTTAGGAGATAAAATCTATAGCTCCTATAACAGTAATCATGTTAATAATGTCCATGATATCAAACGACAGACTGCTGTTGGGTTTAAGTAAAGAAATGACAGTAGGCTGAAAAGATTGATGAAAAGACTGAGCCTTAAATCCTCTCAACTTTGCTGAATTATCTGCTCTCTTACCTGCTCTCTCTATTACCTGTTAAAGAGATAAAGTGAGGAAAGGAGCTTATGCCTTGGTTCAGTGTTTCTTTTGCTCCAGGCTCTGTGTGTGTGTGTGTGTGTGTGTGGATGGAGATGGAGATATAGAGCACTTCCTGCTCTAGTGCCCTTTTCATCCTTTCTTCAAGGCTGAGATGAAACAGTATGAGCAACAGACAGGACGCTACCAATGACGTAACCAGTTCCATCCAACTAATGCAGTGTCTGTTGTACAAAGTCTCATGAGAGTTTCTGCAGCTGTAGGCGAAGGATGAATGCATACTGATGAATATGTTAAACACAATGCTGCTTTTAATATTTAGATTGTAATAAATACAAAATAGAAGCCTATAGAAGAAGCCTTTATATTTCCCATATACATAACAGCACAGTGAAATTCTTTCTTCACATATCCCAATATTGGGGGCTGGGGTCAGAGGAAAGGCTCAGCCAAGATACAGCACCAGAGAGGGTTAATGGCCTTGCAGAGAGGGTTAAGGGCCTTGCTCAAGGCCCCAACAGGGGCAGCTCAGCACTGCTGGGGCTTAAAATGCTTATCCTCAGATAAACCCAGAGCCTTTACTACTGAGCCAGCACTGTAAAAACCCAATACAAATACAGAAAGGGAACATTCCTGTGATGTAAAAATATAAAACTTGTCCTCTCTGAGTTTGAACTAAATGGTTTTCTGTCTGTTAATGGTTATGTGATGTACTTTATTTAAATATTAATTCATACTAAATCATAAAGAATGTTCCAATGAACTAATACATTTGTACTATACTGTAACGTACCCATTTGAATCAATAGCATCAATAACTTCAGCCCTATGACAGTGACATGGTTTGGGTCCAGGTGACCCTTAGACTGAGGAGTCACTGTAAATCAATACAAAGTTCTCTATCTATCTATCTATCTATCTATCTATCTATCTATCTATCTATCTATCTATCTATCTATCTATCTATCTATCTATCTATCTATCTATCTATCTATCTATCTATCTATCTATCTATCTATCTGTCTGTCTGTCTGTCTGTCTGTCTGTCTGTCTATCTATCTATCTATCTATCTATAGCTCAATTATTTATCATTTAATGGCATCATTTTGGGTGGTTTATTTATAATACCTCAGCAAATACAGTGTAAAAATGCTGTCAGAAGATTTTACACATTCTTACATTTCAGCCCTGTGCTTAATTTTCGAGAGCAGACATGAAAGTGACTCGATCCAGCGATTTTTAAAAAAAAAGTTTGATTCAATATTAAAAAATATATTTTTTGCTGCTTCCTTTACAGTTGTGAAGATGACAAATTAGGAAGAAGATCAGAGCTGAAATATTTTTGCACTACGAAAGTAGTCATCATGTCTTAAGTGCTCTGATCATTAAAAGTTGCCTTACTGAGCAATCCTGAACTTATACATGAGACAAGTGGTCAGAAGGGGTTGTAAAAATTTATTCTGCAAAACTCTGAAATTCAAAAGTTTTTATACTTTAGCATTTAATTATATGGTTATTTTTAATAAGAAATTACGTTAATTAGCTGTTTATCCACTGTGGCTTTTCTTTGACCTCTGCACTTTGTGTGTTATTCATTAACACTGTTTATTGTAATTGAGCTCTTTTTTTCAAACAGTGAGAATGAAGGCTGATTATAGCAGATTGTGTGTCTGTGTGCGCAGATGTACATCACATGCTCAGTGAAGTCCAAAGGCACACGTCTGGCCAAGCCTGTTGTCTCCCTGGGCCTCATGTGCCTGGCTTTACTGACCGGAATAAACCGTGTAGTGGAATATCGGAATCACTGGAGCGACGTGATCGCCGGCTTCATCATTGGAGCGGCCATCGCTATCTTCATGGTAAGATAGGTACCATTGGAAAGTTCCACTTTCACTATGGTTAAATTTATTCATTTGCATTTTTTTGCATTTAGTTTAGTTCTTTCCATAAGGTAATTAGTCTATTTCAGTACCAGAAAGGATTTTTGACTTAATCAGTTACAGATAATAATTTCTTACAAAAGATCAATCGTCACTATTATGTTGCTCTTATAGCAGTCAGATAGGACTCATGACAACTTTAGGGATTGTGTATAATTGGGTATAATTGTGACTTTAACTGTGGTTTTAATAAACATGCATGTATTATTTTTCAGTTTTTAGACCCATTCACAGTAACGGCATGCTGGGTGGAAAAACAATTGAGGCCTTTTTATGAAGCCTTTAATAGGCCTTTAATAAAGCATCATTTGTAAACACAGAAAAATACACTGCAGTATAAAATTCCTTTCCTTCATTATTCAGTCACAGGTGAAAGACAGATTTGTGCCCAGCCCTATTTCCATGGGCCACTGGGTTTTTATTGCCTTCTCACTTTGGGCAAAAGGAAAGAAATCTGTTTAAATCCGAAAATCATTATGAGTCAATTATAAACAGGGAATTTCTTCTGGCATGATGTAACTACAGAAGGATGAGAAATGGAAGAAGAAAATGTATAATTAACACTGGTTTAGTCTCAGCCTCAGACATGCTATGCATTATGTCTGTATTCTTTTGTAATCCAAGACTCCCAGAATATTGATGGTGTAATCTGACTGTATAAAAGTCTGAATATGGTGTGCAGTATATTCTTCTGTGCACAAGTTTCAGGAAGTAAGTTAAACTTCTGATCACTATGACAGCATGAACTTAAAAAAAATAAAATAAAGTTCCCAGAATCCTGTCTTGAAAAAATATTCAGGAGACTTGTATGAAACACATAGCACATGCTTTCTTACAGGCTGTGGGAAAGGTTTTGTGCTTTAGCTGCCTTGTCAGGTAAATTGCTTCTTTCTTTGAAAGTGTTCAATTCTTGTAACAAAATCTATCAGACTCTGAAGCCATTAGAAAAGTATTTTTTCTTTACATTATTTAGCAGACACCTTTATCCGGAGCAACTTACATTTTATCTCATTTTTATATAACTGAGGGTTAAGGGCCTTGGTCAGGGGCCCAGCAGTGGAAGCAGGAATCGAACTCACTAACCACTAGGCTACCACATCCCGTTCTTTCATGTCATGTCTGCCATACAGTATATCCCTGTACATCCTTGATTCGTTTTATAAGATATAATCTTTCTAGGAGGTCTTGGGTCTAGTAAGCATTTAGGAATATTTGGATTGAAATCATGTCCTACTGAAAGGCAAGTGTACTTTAGTGATCCTTTAGAGAGTTTAATGCTCTCGGAAGGGCCAACCTTGGTGAGTGTATCCGATGGGAGAGGTCAGACAAGGAGCAATCCAAATAACATCCATTAAAGGTACAAAAAAAAAGCTTAATTGGACTCACTGCTGGATCCAGCTTGAGCGGTGGTGACTACAACACCAGCATCTGGTGACCGAACCGCCCTTTTAACCCGGTCAGGTTCAGCCCAAAATGCTGACATGGCACCATCTTGTGGACACACAAGCTGTATGCTAAAGACTGATACAGTGGCAGTCAGGCAGCATGAATGTTATTGGCAGTCTTAGATGGACTAGAAACATTAACGTACAGTACGAATAATGCACCATAATGCTGCTTGTGCTTTAAAGTATCCATTATAACAATAAAAACCTCATTATACTGTAAACTGAAGCTCTATACAAAGCAAAGGAAAGTACCACTGCTCTCATTCTTCATGTTTCTTCTCCTTTCACTCTAACTTTTTTCAAGAATTTTTGCTGATTTCAGCTGACCGCGACTTTTTTTTATAATATCTGTGGGATCTTCTTACCATGTGGCTTGGAGAGGTTCAGTTTCATCACCAGTGAGCCAAATCCCAGGGCTTCCCTTGGGCTAAGTTCTTGGGCTACATCTCTCTTATTATATTCTAAATTACTGGCCTCTGGACTTGGTTTACCGCTGCTCTGCTGATGAAACAGAACTTAACAGGGATGTGGTAGCTCACATTCTGAGCTGGTTATTGGAAGATTACAGCATGAGTTCAAATCCCAGGTCTGCCAGAGAACCACTGCTGAGCCCTGGAGCAAGGCACTTAACACTACTGTGTGCTTAGATTAGATTCAGTCTGAAGTTGCTTTTGATAAAAATATCTGCTATATGATTAAACATACTTCCCTTTTCCTTCAGATACCTTTCAGAGTCTACTAGAAATAACACACAGCCTTTACAACATCTTTTTGTATCTTTTGCCTTTGGCACTTTTTGTCATTCTGCCGAGTGAGTCAATATAAATGTTAATGATCAGTATATGCCTAGTGGCTGCTCCTCCTCACCCATATAGAGCATGCAGTTAGCAAGGAGCATCCCCCTTTATTGTGAGAAGAGAACTAGGTCAAGTATCTATAGGTGAATGTATAGGACACCAAATAAAAATGAAATGCTGCAATTAGTTTTTGATGTGTTCTATAAAAAAAGACATCTTGCTTAAATATAGGACAGCTTTGAAAAGGAAAAGTCAGACTCATGGCTTTGACCGTGTTGTTCTCAGCTCTGAGAAAGCACCATGGTGCCAAAACAATCAAAGGTCGATGTGTAAAGTGTTCAGTAGTGTGTGTGTAGTGTGGGAGCTGTTGCTTGGTTGATTCATGCTGAGAGAAAATAACAATGCCATGGTTTTGGGTGAAAATTAAGTGTTTACTCAAGACTGTGACCTGTTTTTCCATGTGGAGATGATAGTTTGGGGAATTGGGAAGAAACCCAACTGTTACAGTATCCTTATATCACATGGTATCAGTTTATGATAAGATATTCGACTAAATCGACTAAAAGAAATTCGACTAAACAACTAAACTAAATGAATCTTGATAAGAGTCACCTTTAAATATTTAATCATTAGTGATCTTCTTCATGACCTAAAGTCTTTCCCCAGTTTCTATCCCAATGAGTTGCCTTCAGCTAAATAATTTACAGTACTGTACCTAAATGCATGTGATAAGATAAACTGTTCCGGATAACCTGTTACAGAAGCCGAGTTAGTTCATTGATTTGCTGAACCACTGCTAGGTTTTTATACGTTTATTGACTCGTACAGTATTTTTTCAACACATGGTTCTATTTGCTTTAAACTTTTTCTGGATTTGTATGCAGACTGTAAGTTGCAGTTGACAGTTAACTATATTTACTGTAAGTAAAATGTACTGTTTATGCATCAGTCAATCACTCTGAATCATACTGAAACAGTTTTAAATCACATTACTGTATACTGGATCACCGGATGCTTTAAATGAGTCCTTTTATTTATTTATTTTTTTACTTTGGTTCCTTGATTTCGTGTTCATTTTCAAATGACAAGTAGATGACTACAGTGACGAACATTGATTGTTTACAGAAATAGCTAGAAGATTTTAACACGTGCATTGAAGAGGATATTCTTCAAATATTGCTGTGAAGTTGACCATAGGGCTTTGTGCTGTGCTCCATTTAAAGTCATCCTCTACTATTTATTTTATCCTGCCTCACTGAAAATGTTGTTTTTTGTCTGGTTAATGGATGATTATGCTGTGGGACACACAGTGCTTCATTTAGGGCAACTATTCATGCAAGATCACCCTGCACAGTTATGTAAACCATTATTAATGACCTTTGCCAAAAGGACCAAACCAGTCCACTCAGTGACCGAGTCTTTCTGGAGGTTTAAAATGCTTGTTTTCTCTGTGTTTTTTCTTGTTGCTTTTGTTGAAGGTGGTTTGTGTGGTGAAGAACTTCAAAGGAAAATCTTTGCTGAATGAGATACCTCCTGAGGAAAATGTATCCAGCACTCCTATGCTTGGAGAACCCAGGATGGAGAAGTACATTGTCTCACAGGTAAAGAAGTGATGGACCACTGGTTTACTCTATAATACTCAGAGCTGTATTCTAGCTCATTTTGATGAAAAATGGCACCATGTTCTTTCAGAACCATTTCAAATTGAGCTGTAATGTAAAGACACCATGATTATTCAAGTATTAATCAGATTTCTTACTGTATTATCATCAGTATGGTAGGGTATGTAGGTATGAGAGTAAATGTATCTCTATGTACTATATAGTTGTTGTTCTTTTTGTTGTTTTGTTGTTTCCACATATTTGATTTGGTGCAGGATTTTCATTGGATGCCTTTTGTGACGCTTCCTATTATCGACAAATTTCCTATTGTCGCTTTCGGCCGGAAACCTCCTATGTCCAAATTTTGTCAATTTCATATTTTTTCACTAACAGTCCCCACGTGAGTCTGTTATTTTTACAAGTTATTAACCAATCTAAAGTCTTGAAAATAAAGCTTGTAAGCTTGTAAATAAATACCCTAATGTATAAAGTCTTAAACCTTTAAAATAGAGTTTAGGAAGATGTATGTAACTACAGTCATTAGCTTTGGTTAACTATTGAAGCCTTGTCTCTTGTCAAAAGGCTCAACGTGACCGCAGACTTTATTGAACACTGCTGGCAGCAGCGTCGTTTGTGTCCGTACCGTTCTTATCAATGACAGCATAATCTCGTATCTCCCTGCTCCCAAGTCATAAAGCTTGTATCTCCGATAAAACGTGACTTTGGGAAAATGTTGTGTTAATGTTGGTACACAACAGTATGATAGCAATATAAGGTATAATAACAACTTTAACAATACAATGTTTAATAACTTGTTTAAAAATACGGCGTTTTTTTAATTTCCTGAAAAATAATGCTTTTGGAGATACGAGGATTCCGCCCGACAGCGACGCTGTGTTGTCTGGGCTTGGGACCCGTACTGAGAGTTATATGTAGTATATAGTACAATGCAAAAATTGTAAAATTGTAATTTTTAAATACTTCTATTTACTGTACTAATGAGAATGTGAGAATATACTGTAGACAGAAAGATGTAGTTGCAAGTAAGAAAGTTTTGATAGCACAATGGCAAAAGATCCAAATTGACAGACAGAATCAATGTCAAAATAACAGTCACAGGTGAGCTGATCAACAAACAGCATGAGAACAGGTTCAGGTGATCAGTAAACAAGTGAGTGTAAACAAGGAAGTAAGAAAATCTGGGAAACAGTGTGTGGCGTGGCAATGTTTGTAGGATGCAATGAATCTTGGGAGTTTGAGTTCAAAATGTATATGTAAATTGAATGCAAATTTAATTAAAATGCTGCTAATTCAGCCATAATATGTCTGAAATGCTATTTTCACAGTTTCTCTAGCACAGTAGAAATAGAAACTGCAAAGGAACCTGCTAAAAGTAGCATTAACCGATGCCTGTAGCTGCAGGCTCCCCTCTGGTTAACGTGACTCCATGCTAGCTTAGTAGGTGTGTAGCAATGTTTATGGTGCTGTCAGAATATTTTATGCTGGTGTTTTACATATAACAGTCTTTTTGTTGAGACTCCCTGAACGTTTCTTGAATCCGAAGCAGTTTAGATGTTTTGACTGAATTCGTACCTTTTCTGTTTGCATCAGATTTTTTTTTGGACCTATGGGAGACTGTTGGACTTATTTTCCTATTCAAATTCTTTTTTTTTTCTCTAGACTAGCCCAAGACCTTTAGAGCAGCTATGCAGATGCCCAGTTTCATGAAACACAAACATGTGATTATTACATAAATGGCTTATTACAGTCATTTGGGGTCATTTTTATACATAATCTGTTCTACTTGCTTGAGTCAGGAGCGTGTTTGTCTGAGCTGTCCCACCAAGTTCCCTTCTACATGGACAAAATTATAGAAATTACAATACAAATGCAATTCTAAGTTGTTCTTGTGGAAGAGAGTTAATTACAACCTGCTACGAGGCATTTTTCTATCTTTATTGTTACAGTTTGGAAAGACATTATAATTATTTGTACTGAAGTGCAGTAATTAGCCTTTATGTACTAAATCTTCACCGTTCTGAACATAATCTGAGCAGGTTTATATCATTCAGCAGAAATATATCCATAATACATATAAAATCCATAAAACAAGATAAGATCTAAAATGAAATGTGTACCATTTGGCAACATAGTGATATACATAGTTGCTTATTTTTAACAACATATTTTGAAGCTAATTCTTATTCTAAAATAACTTAAATTATTTATTTATTAAGAACTGGCACATCATACTTTTTATAATTACATTTAATGGTGTGGAACATCCATGAAACATGTCCTATTATCATGTAGTTATAAACAGTTATTATCTGTCCAGCCTGTTTTGTTCTCTTTTATACAGTAGTTAATAAGGTAAAAATTCACCCGCTTGACATGTTACCCCGAGCTGTGTGTCAGAAAACTTAAGATTATAACTTCTCTGATGGTGACTACTAATGTGCAGACGCTTTCAAATACACTAAATCAATTTCTCACAGGAAAATAACCAGCTGTTTACATGAAGCCTCTGCCAGAAATACTGCCCATGCTGCTGTTAGTGAAAAGTGCTATACATTTTGACAGAAAAAATATACTTTATGTATATATGTACATTTCCCTTTCGATTTATTTCAATCCAGTGTGTTTACTTGTGAAAGAGGTAAAAATGTAGAAATAAGGTAGAAATGTGCGTATCTAGCTTATTTTGATAAACTACTAAAAGTGGTGTTCTTTTTTAAATGCTCTGTCTATTTCCCTAAGAGATTAACATACTACAGCTGTGATGTTATGTACTGTAGCACATAATGATGTTCTCTTTGAAAATGTTAATCTAATCTAATCTAATCTAATCTGGGGTGATATGGTAGCCTAGTGGGTAAGGTGTTAGCTCACTGATTGGAAGTTTGCAAGTTTGAATCCCAGGTCTACCAAGTTGCTTCTGGGTTAACATTCAGTTTTATAAAATGAGCTAAAAATGCCACTGATATATTAAAAATAAATGTTAGCTTTGTTTAGATACGTTTATTATTCGTTAAATATTGCATTTAGTTAATAATCACGTAAATTTTCTTGTACTTACAGGTGATGAATGACAAGATTTAATGCTTGTTTTTGTACTTTAATATGATCATCAGTGTCATTGATGCTTATAATAAGTATAACAAGTAGAACATTATAAACCATAACCACAAACAATGAAATATAAAATAAACACAATTGCACATGAAGTAACCTGACTTCCATAACTGTCTATACTCCCTGATATAATTCCGTTAATTTCAATAAGAGTCATGAGTCAAAACTCATGAAGATTTTATTGTCATTTTTAATCCTATATAGCTGATGCAGTACATAGTGAAATGAAACAGTGTTCCTCTAAGATCCTGGGGGTGCATAAAGACACAGGGCTACATAAGATGACAGACCTAAGGGCACATAAAATGCATGTGTGCAACACTGTGTGCTCTGGGTCTAAAAACAAAGAAGCAAACGAATAATGGACATTTTTTATTAATTTAAGGATTCGATTGGACTTCTACAGTAACTCAGCTCCACTCAAAGTTACATTTTCCCATGATTTTAGCTCAAATATCTTGATTAAATCATTACTGATGAATGTGCAGGGCTTGGCTCATATCAGTGAGACATGTATGTAAATCTCATTCATCCTTTATGACTATAAACGCGCCTTAAATTTCACACAGAAACATTCTTCATAATTTTTAATGTGATGTTAATGTTGAATGTAAGTCCTTCAAGATTGCTGCATAGGACAAGGCTGTTAAAAAACAGATCATGACTATCTTCTAGATCAGTATTGAGCAATCCTCATTTACTCTCATTAACTTAACCTTCAGGAATTCAAAACTCAGAGGTCTCTGGATATTCATAACTCTGAGGGCTTTGTCCTGCATCGTGCATTAGGTTTGTAGAGAAAGCAGAGCTTATTCTGCAGTCATATGATGAATAGATCAACGTGACTTCCTCAGCTTCATTCTGGATTCATATTAGAGTGAGTGAAAGGGCATTTAGGGGAAGCAGCAGACAGTCCATCAAGATTATCCTACTGCCAAAGACAAACTGTGTGTGCCTGCAGTGCATGGCTAGCATTCTCTCTGTAATGGGTTACGTCAAGGCTATGTCGTTTATCTTGAAAATTGTTAAGGCATATTTCGGAGTGTGGGGTGACTCTGTACTATGTATTTGACATAGAAACTGTGATAATGCTTAAAAATTAGACCATTAGTTTAATTAATTCCTTTTTTTCATTCCATCACTGATAAAGTTATCGGTGGTGCATAATCAGAAGGCTGCTTTAATATTAATATAGTGTCTGCTGATCCAAAGTAGTTTATGTGAATAGACTTTTAAATTGGTCCTGAATGCCTTTAGGCCTGTTTCCGGATATAATTTATATCTGGACATAAGACTACTGAGTTGGATTCTAAATCTGTTTTAATGTGCTAGCCTAGTGATTAAGGGGTTTGACTAACAATTGGAAGGTTGGGAGTTTGAAACCCAGGTTCACCAAGCTGCCACTGATGGGCCCCTGAACAAGGCCCTTGATACATAAAATAAGTAAGTCACTCTTGATAAGCCAAATGCCATAAATAATTAAGGGATTAATTACAGTGCTGTCAAATCTGTTTTCAGAAAAATCAGTTGTGATGCAAAATACTACTAATGATAGAAATGTGTGAATAATATTCCTGTTTTGTTTGTCTCACTTTCAGAGTCCCATTACCTATGCCGAGATCACATGACAGCAACAACTCCGGAACGTCCCAAAATTCGAGGAGAACGCTGCAGCTCTTGGTGACAAGCAAGTGCAATGTTATTTCTGAGGGATTTTTTTTTTTTTTTTACCATAAATTGCTGCAGCACTTAGTATAAACCCAGATTTTCCTTGTCTTGTTATTTTACCAAATGTAGAACATATTCCTATTTTTATAACGATATTAAGATGACCAGTTTGTATCAGCATCCTTTAATACAGCATCGAGAATAATGTTGCAAAGCAACAGTATGCGTAGTGCATTTTTGCTGTCTATCTGAAAACATTTGGACGTTAGTCTAGGTGTTAATAGGTTGTGCATTACATTATATCTGTTAATTAGTGTACGATCTATGGATTCATTTTACTGTCCGTGAATAGATGAGTTAATTATTGTTGTACGTAAACAAACCGTTGTCTGAGCAATACTTTTTAATCGGTCCGTTGTGTACTGTTGATATTTGTATTGTTGTTAATGTATGTGATGATTGAAAAATATTTTTTTCTTGTTGATTGTCTTTAAAGAAATGTTACATAAGGAATAAAACATGATGGGGTGTGCTGTTATAGGAAAATAATCAATGCAAGCGGGTATGATGTGGCTCATTGTGAAGTTACTTACTTTAACCCCAATTAAAGTGACTCTTAAAATTATTTCTCTTATACTTACAACGGTTTGCCTTTTTTTTTAATTAATGTATGCCATACTTTTTGATAGTTTATAGTTATATTTAATGTTATGGAATGTCCATGAAACAAGTTATCATTTACGTTATAGCAGCTATAAACATTTGTCCTTTTTTTAACAATCCTTTTTTCCCCTTTCTCTTGAAGTGATTAAAAGATATTAGTGAGAAAGCTCAAAGCTAACCATGCTGAAGACATTGGAAAACATACGGTTAAAGCTTCTTTATAGCTGATTCTACAAAGCACTGGCACTGAAGTCCAAAAATATTAATACATGTATTAATGCATGTTTGTTTCTGTGGAACATCTGTCATATGAATTCCTGTGTAAAGAGTTACTCTGTAAGTGTGTCACTCTAAACCTTTCAGCCAGAATTACTGTCTAGCTGCATTTATAGAAAATGAATCAACACTTACTGATCGATAAGAATTTGGTATGTGGCTGCTTAGTGGTCAAGTTTTTGGACTACAAACCAGAAGGTTGTGAGCTTGAATACCTGGTCCACCAAACTGCCATTGCTGGGACCTTGAGCACGGCCCTCGATTGCTCAGTTGTATATGAGACAGTCGCTCTGGATAAAGGCGTCTGCCAAATGCTGTAAATGTAAATGGAGAAGTTATCAGTGCTGTGATATAAAGACACTGTATGCCATTAGACCTTAAAAGATTTGTGTTTTTTCTGCCATCTGTTGAGCAATGTGTTAAGCGAGTAACGAAGTCAGACAGATTTTTATTCATTATTTCCTGCAGTGTGAGAGAAGTGATAAGCAGAAGCTAAGATTGATTTTGGTGTCACCGTAAGAGACGGCGGCTCAGCCAGCGCCCGCACATTTAATTGACTGGAGATTAAAGAACTCACAAAAGATTAGACGTGCTCAGATTTTGTACACACTGTTCAGTCACTGTGTGTGTGTGTGTGTGTGTGTGTGTGTGTGTGTGTGTGTGTGTGTGTGTGTTAATGTCCTTCATGTGTTCTACATAAACACAGGACGACACCGTTTTATCACTTGAGCCTAGTCAGACTATCTGCAGTTTACCTTTGAATGATATCTTTACCTTAGGGAGAGATCTTGCTGTGACAGGGCTGTTTATTATTATTCTTTATCCCAGATGTGTCACACTCACATCCTGCAAGGCCAGCGCATGGTTTATTGTTTGTCTTAATCTCACACGGCTATGTTTCGTGTTAGACTTAGAGATTAGGCTTGCGTAAAAAATCACCGTCAGAAATCTTTTCAGGAGAAAGAAGCATACAGAATGAACACAAACACAAAGAGGAAACACAGACATTCTGTTTTTATAAACTTAGTACTTAAATATATTTATACCAAAATATTCAGTGTATATTTTAATTACAGTATGCTTCCTTTTTTTTTATATATATATATATTTCATCATGCCTTATATAAGTTTTCCCATTCAGCTCATTTAACATGAATTAACATGAATTTAATCAAGACAGAATCAATTCATTCAGGAATTATGCAAATTATTAAACATAAATCTAACAACTTGAATATATTATATTTAATTACTTTATGCAGGTTCCACAGATTTATATCTTTAATGAATAAAGTATGCATTTGTTTGTATACTGGTGATGAAACCTGACCATATTATTGTGTGAAATTCATTTTTTGTTCTTACTTGAACACTTTTTTAGTAAATGGTGTCATGTTAGAATGCATAAAATAATATGATAATATTTGTTTAGATGTTTCAGTGTACTTAGAGAATTGTCTCACTGACCAAAAAACTGTGTATTGTAACATAGAGCACTGCTTGTTTAGAAATTAGGATTAAATGACCTTTCCTGTGGTGACAGATTTGGCTGTTGGAGTTGATGGAGTGTGGGTGTTACTCTGCATTTCCAATAGAAAGTGACGAATAGCTTGTATCTCTTGCACTCTGTGGATGTGTACTGACTGCTAAATTGTGGTCCATTGTGAGTGAATACAGTGCAAATTTGTTGGACTTACATCTACACGCTCACCAGTGGCACCAATGGGCTCTGCTACTTGCTTCCAAGCTTTCAATGAAAAGTTATAATAAAACCAGTATATGTATATATACATTAAAATTAATTATGAGCTAATTGCATGTAGGAATTAAAGTTGAAATAGGGAAATTAAAATAATATTGTACAAAACCTCTGGTTAGGGGGGCACGGTGGCTTAGTGGTTAGCACGTTCGCCTCACACCTCCATTGCATGTTTGCCTGTTCACCCTGTGCCTCGGGGGTTTCCTCCGGGTACTCCGGTTTCCTCCGTCCAAAGACATGCATGGTAGGTTGATTGGCATCTCTGGAAAATTGTCTGTAGTGTGTGAGTGCGTGAGTGAATGAGAGTGTGTGTGTGCCCTGCGATGGGTTGGCACTCCGCCCAGGGTGTATCCTGTCTTGATGCCCGATGATGCCTGAGATAGGCACAGGCTCCCCGTGACCCGAGGTAGTTCGGATAAGCGGTAGAAGATGAATGAATGAATGAATGAAAACCTCAGGTTGGTCCTAGAAATAGTTTAAGTTGGTCTGTGGTTTAACTCAACAGTTTGCACACCCTTAGAGGTAATAATTCACTGATAGAGAAAGCATTTATTTATGGTGCTTTAAATAAGGGCATCTGCCAAATGCTGTAAATATAAATGTATATTTAAATGTACTAAGTAGGATCCATCAGTCCATCAGAAAAAACTCTGCATAAATAATAAAGACCAGAAATAAGGGAAAACCAATAATCAGAATAAATTCAAAGCATTCTAATTATGCACCTTTAAAGGACTAGAAAAAACACCAGACACAGTCTACAACACATTGTTGCCTAGATTGGATGCTCATACCCCTTTAACATCCTGTTGATTTACCAAACTCTATATCAGATGTGAATTAAAGACAGAAATGTGTGTGTGTGTGTGTGTGTGTGTGTGTGTGTGTGTGTGTTTGTGTGTGTTTGTGTGTGTGTTTGTGTAAGATAGACTCCAGTATGTCAGAAGTGTGTAATCCTGTTTGCTATTACTGTCTTTGTGATTTGATGGCCAACAATGAGATTTTCCTACTGAATTCATAAATAAATTAGATTTCATGTCAGAATATATTTCATGTTTATGCATTTACACCAAATTGTTTTTGTTTTTTTAACCAATAAATAGTTTTTGTGTCTCCTCAGACCTTTGGAGGTTTTTCTAACCTTTACAATAACTCAGCAAGAACAACAAAGCATATTGTTCCATGCACCATTACATCATCGCTGCAATCCTTTTATAGGTCAAGTCTTTCTTTCTTTCTTTCTTTCTTTCTTTCTTTCTTTCTTTCTTTCACCTACAAACATAATTATTTTCCATTTTTACTATTAATTATTTACTATACCCAGTATATACCTATGTTTGAATAATAAGCTAATACGAATACTAATACTAATACTAGTAATAAGCTAATACTAATAAGCTCTTTGAGTGTGTGTGTGTGTGTGTGTGTGTGTGTGTGTGTGTATAACAGGTTTCAGCTGCTTAAATCCAGCAAAGGAAAATTACAGAATATCAGTATATACATTCATTAGCATGTGGGCAGAGTCTGAGACTGTAACATATAGCTAGAGGCATATTATAAGCATTTATGCATGTCTTCTACAAAACAAGGTTATTGGTTAGATCCCTAACTACTATAAAAACACTCCTGACAAAATCTTAAGGGAAAATATTACAAGTATTCACACTTCACACTGGTGGATCGTAACCAGGTTGTAACTTCTTCACAATGCCAAAAGAAGAAACAAGAGCAAGAGACAAAAAATAGAGAGTAGGCAATTTATTGAAAACTGCATTTAAACTTAACAGGCTCATGCTCAAGTTTAAGAGCATAGCCTTTAAAAGTTCAAATCTGTGCAAAAATATTGCTTTAATGGCATTATCGTTCAGACAATCAGACTGTCATGATCTCCTGATAGTAAAAACAAAAAGGGTTTCTGTTTTTGAACGTGGCAGGATTGTTGAGCTGCACAAGCAAGGGTTCTCACAACGTGCCATTGCTCCCAAGGTACAGTAGGATGCAGTAAGACAGTCATTTTAGATTTCTTAAAAGTTCCTGAGAGTTATGGGACAAAAAACATCAAGTGGTAGACTTCACCTGCACTGAGCCGGAGGATCCGACCTACTGTCCATGAAGACACAGGCCGATCCTCATCCCAAATTAAGTCCCTTACTGATGCCCAATAACCATAAGAGGGCATCTGCGAGAGAAGGGCTTAAAAAAACAAAAAACTTATTTGAAAGCCACGTGTCCTCCCACACCACAAACTTGCTCGTTTGGAATTTGCAAGGAAGCACCAAACATGGTACATTGAAAGATGGAAGAAAGTTTTATTCTTGGACAAGAAAAAATTTAACCTTGATGGTCCTGATGGCTTAAAACAATACTGGCATTACAAGAAGAAAACATGTCCCACAGGAGATGTTTTCTACCTGGCACAGTGGAGGAGATATGGTGTGCTTTTTTCCTCAATGGGAAAATGGAGCTTCAGGTTGTGCAAGGGCATCAAATGGCGGCTGGCTATTTGGACATATTGCAGCAGGAATCCCTCTTGACTGATGGTCCTCGTCTGTGTGGTAATGACTGGGTCCTTCAGCAGGACAAAGCTGCAACTCACACCACCTTCCTGATGAAAGACTTCTTCCAGGACAATAACATTGCACTTCTGAACCATCCTGTGTGTTGCCCTGATCTAAATCCCCTTGAGAATGTTTGGGGATGGATGGCAATGGAAGTTTACAGAAACGGATGTCAGTTCCAGACTGTTGATGCCCTTTGTGAAGCCATCTTCACCACATGGAGCAACGTTCCCACCAGCCTCTTGGAAACAGTTGCATCAAGTATGCAGAAAGGAGTGTTTGAAGTTATCAACAAGAACAGTGGGGCTTCTCACTACTGAGTCCTTTTTAGACTCTTTTAGTTCTGTTGTGGGTATTTTTGAGCTATGGGCTCAAACTGTTGATCAGCTGATGATCAGCCTGTTTGAGTTTAAATACAGTTTTCAGTAAATTGCCAATCTCTGTTTTTTTGTCTCTTGCTCCTGTTTCTTCTTTTGGCATTTTGAAGCAGTTTTTACAACCTGGTTATGATCCACCAGCGCAAAATGCAAATACCTGGACTGTTTCTCCCGGTCTTAAGTTTTTGTTCAGGAGTGTATATCATATTTTCATTCTGATTCATTCCACTGTGTGTCACAGATTTGTATATACTTAAGACCATTTCTCACATTGAACCCAAATCTCATGTCGAATTAGTAAATCTTGTCCAAATAACTTCTAATAAGGACTCTAATAATAGTCACATGAGCACTAGTTTTCGAGGATTTCTCAGAAAACAGATGAGTCACATGATAGTTTTATTTTTAGATAAAGAACGGCATTTGAGGCATATTTGAGTTTGTGTAGTGCGACCTGTGAAGTGTGCTGCCAGATCACCTGTGGAACTTATAAGCCTGCTCTTAAATGAATGAATGAAAGAATGAGTGGATAAATGAATAAATAAACGAACAAATGAATGGAATTTTAAGCTTTCTTGGTTGATAAAATGCTTATGACTACAGCTAATGTTGTTCTTAAGCTACTTCACGGTTTTATCTATTCACACTTGCTTGAATGTCAACTTTATTTACCTTCATTTTTTACAGCAAAGATTGCTTTCAGTGTACTTCAAAACATCAAAACTCACTGTGAGACTGCCATGTTCATGCCCTTGTAAGCTTCTGAGAGTCCAACACTGATCAAATATTTATTCTATCCTTAAAAAGGAGCTGCATTTGCACCCAGGATGTAGTTAACAGCATGAAGTTCTAATCTAAAATTGCCATACAGATTAACAAGAGCTCAGTTTGCATGGAGGCTTTTAACAAAATGAGCAATGTGTATAGCACTAAACACTGTTATGGTTGTTCAAGAGCTATGTTCTCTTATCTCCTTACTATAGTTGCCATGGTAACAATGAGGATAAGAGTTTTACAAGCCCAAAATGAACAATGGGATGAGGTCAGATTTAGAGCTATAACCTTGTGTGTGTGTGTGTGTGTGTGCGTGTGTGCGTGCGTGCGTGTGTGTGTGTGTGTGCGTGCGTGCGTGTGTGTGTGTGTTTATAAATTCAGAATTCTGTAGCTCTACATACTTAAGCAAAATTCAATCCCAGCCTGCAGTTGATATTAACATTAAAGGTTTTGCTCAAAGCCCAAAAGTGGCTCTTTGGTCTAATCTCATACAGAATTCATATGAATTTTAACATCTTGAATGTTAAATGTGTCTGGACTTCATTTCAGGTATAAACACTAAACCCACTCTTAACCCACTCTTTACCAATTTTCAATTATAAAACAAATTCATACTGACAGCCCTGACCTTTTATCTCACCGTTTTCTAGTGACAACATTTAACTGCCAAAGTATTTAGAATTTTATAATAAAGAACTTATTTATTATAAAAATTATATCTTTTGGCCAAGCACATTTGCCTGGGAACACAACTGAAGCACAAAATCTACATAAACCACCTAAAATCCATTTCAACCAAGTCTAGATTCTATTCATATGGCAATTAGATAAAAGTAGCAACATTTATAATAATACTGAATTTATGTGAAATGATTTATTTAGGTTTGCATGGATAAGCAGGTAACATATGATGGAATACTATTGTGTAATGTTCATTACTTTGTGTACCTTCACAACAAAGACACAACATGCACCAACAACCACACGTTCAAATTAATATCAATAACAATTATACTAATTTGTGTATAAATCATTCGTTATAAGATCTAAAATTATTTGTTTGTCTGGAGATTATTTGTGATGCTATTTGCTCACCTTACTATCCATAACTTAATCTGTATGAAATACCTGATTATAAGCTTCATGTATGTTTTGCTTAAATAATTCAAGACTCTTCGATGTACACGAGTGTACATGTGGCCTTTAACCTTAAGTGATGTATATTTTAGCATCACAATAATTTGAAGATGATTTTTATAATGAAAATATATAAGATTTCCACACACTCACAGGTTTCATGGTTGGATCCTGAGCTTGGTTACTGTGCAGAGTTTTGCATTTGGCATTTCAGTGTTCGTGTGGGTTTTCTCCAAAGCTCTCCCTGGTTTCCTCCCACCTACCAAAAAGTATGCCAGTTGGGGAACTGGCTTTGTTAAATTGCCAGTAGTTGTGAATGTGTGTTTGCACGATGCCCTCTGATAGACTTTTGTTCCATCTATTGTGTTCCTTTCTCATGCCTAGTGTTCCTCTGCATTCACGCTGACTCTAACCAGTCTAAAGCAGAAATGAAGATAAATAAATGAATAAAAGCAATTATAAAGCAGCTTGATCTTGTTCTATTTGAGTAGAGTTAAGACTATTGTGATAATGAACAATTTTTCCACCATGAACTAAGACACTACTGTAATTCTGTCCGAATGTGACTGAGTATACAGAGCATCTGAGTCTTATGAATATAAGTGGAGTGTATGTAGGGAAGTGTCAGAGTAAAGCTGAATTCTAAAACGAATGTCTTTATCCTTAACTTGTGCATTTCTGTCTCATCAGATAGCTCGGAAAAGCTGGGTTTCATTGAGCTAAAAATAACTCAGGACATTTCTTCAAGCCAAACACTTACGAGAAGAGTTTTACATGCCTTAAAGGGCCAGTCTGCACAAGGAGACGTGTTAAAGTAGATTTTTATCCTGCGGCTGGCTGAGTGGCTGAGTGCTTCTTTCTTTCACACTGTAGCACAGCTGTCTGGGCTCTCCTGTGCATCCAAGCCAGAGAAGGACAGGAAGAGAAAGAGGCAGAGAGAAGAATGAAAGCCTGGTCTAGAGAGGCTGTCCTATCTGTCTGTCCTCCTGAATCACAGGAGGATCTCACTGCTCCAAATGCAGCCTTTCACAATGGATGGACTTCTTTGGAGCTAAATGGAAGGCTCCAGAGGCGAGTTCTTACTTTTGTAGCATTACTTTTTTCACTTATTGATTAAAGCATGGAAGACCTGGTGCCCTGATTATGTTATCTGATGTGGTTTTGGTTCAATGAGGATGAAAGATTTTTTTTTTTATATTAGATGTTGTCCGGATGAAACACCATTACTCGAACATCACCTATAAACATGGCAAATCCTCTCTGTCATTTATTTAATCAGTTTATCTTCAAACTAGAAAGATGAATGGCAGAATTTCACGGCTTATAAACACTGAGAGCCTCAAGATACCGAGCCAAAAATCATCCCACTCCTGGAACGGGTAAGTAAAAGTAAATAATGGGAGATGTTAAAGCAAAAATTGAACGTTATCTATCACTAAATCTAAACAATCACTCAAAACCTTTCAGGGTTTGAAATAGTAAAGGAGCTTTGAGCTTTGAGCATGTAAGGAAATCATTCAGCATTTAGTTTATCAACTTACCTACGTTTCCAGTTCTCTCTTTCTCTCTCTCTCTCTCTCTCTCTCTCTCTCTCTCTCTCTCTCTCTCTCTCTTATATATACAGTATCTCACAGAAGTGAGTACACCACTCACATTTTTGTGTAAATATTTTATTATAACTTTTCATGTGACAACACTGAAGAAATGGCACGTTGCTACAGTGTAAAGTAGTGAGTGTACAGTGAGTGTATTTACACCCCAAACACACCTCTAAGACGACCACTGCCTTGCTAAAGAAGCTGAGGGTAAAGGTGATGGACTGGCCAAGCATGTCTCCAGACCTAAACCCTGTTGAGCATCTGTGGGTCATCCTCAAATGGAAGGTGTAGGAGCGCAAGGTCTCTAACATCCACCAGCTCCGTGATGTCGTCATGGAGGAGAGGAAGAGGACTCCAGTGGCTGCTCTGGTGAACTCCATGCCCAAGAGGGTTAAGGCAGTGCTGGAAAATAATGGTGGCCACACAAAATATTGACACTTTGGGCCCAATTTGGACATTTTCACTTAGGGGTGTACTGACGTTTGTGGCCAGCGGTTTAGACATTAATGGCTGTGTGTTGAGTTATTTTGAGGGGACAGCAAATTTACACTGTTATACAAGCTGTACACTCACTACTTTACACTGTAGCAACGTGTCACACAAAAAGTGTGCGTATGTGAGATTCTGTGAGATACTGTATATGTACTTTCTGTTACAGTAAGTAAAATAAAAATAAATCAGTTCATGTACCTGGATTATTATTATCATGCATATATTCTCAAAATGCAGCTTGCTAAAGGTATAGTGTAATTCATCACATTCAATAGTCACAAGATTGATGGTTGTATGTTGTACTAAATTTGCCATAGGTCTGGATTTTTTCTTGCACCTTATAATTAAGCTGTTAATCTTTTATTATGCCATTTTATAAGGTCAATTTATAAGGCTCAGAAGTCCACAGTGCGTCTGCATTTGGATTTCAAGATCATGCTGCTGAGACATGTTCTAGTGTATTTCACATGGCAAGCATCACATGGATTTCATCTGTAATTTACACACTTGTTAAATCTTAACAGGTAGAAAACACTCAGCAATTATGAGCTATAACACAAGGAGCGTATAGATGCATTTTTATTAAAACCAGCATTAACTCACCACCAAATGATGCACTTCATAAATAACTGTACTGTAGGGAAATGCAGGGAACATATGATGCTGCCGCTGTGGCAGGATAATAAAAGCTATGCACAATGTTCTTTACAGCAGTGAAGCAGTGTACAAGAAAAAGTTTGCCTTCCAGAGTTTTATAATCTTTCTCAAACAACATTTCTAATAGCATTTTTAAGAGTGTTGTCTGACATTAAAACCTAAAGCATCATCCAGTAACTGTTCAACCTGTTGCAATCAGGTAAGTGTTTCTGTAGTCTGATGGTTAAAACTGAGAGTCTCAGAAGGAGTTTCTTTTCTCAGGCCACCAGATTCCTCAGTAATGATATGATTACTATATATAAGATCCCTTATGACTCTGTAAAGAGTGTAAACTCCACTGACACGCTGCTCACTGCCCTTCTTACTGTTACTACATGTACCACAACTGCACATTTTGTACAACGCTTTCTGTACATTCTGTACTATAATTACATGAAACACAATTTCATATTTTGTACAATATATTATCTTTGAAAACAAACAAACAAAACAATATCTGATTTTTTTTAATATTCATATCATATATATCTTATTTTTCATGTAAACCTTCTAAGGAAAAATAGCTATGTTTTTATTTCTCTACATGTTGTATCCTGTATATAGTTGTGTAATGAAATATAAAATAAAACCTTTAATCTTGAAATCTTGAATTGGAAACGTAACAAAGAAAACTAAAAAAACAAAACAAATAAAACTCTTGGGGTGATGGTGGTATGATGCGTTATCACACTGAAAAGGTTTTTTTTTCCCTAGCAGCACATCCTGAAGTGGTTTAATCCTCACATACTGTACAGTACATACTGTCCAACAATGAGATTTTTCATTTATTAACTATTTCCAGTTCCATTTAATTGTGGAAAAGGGAATGAGATGAGATTCCTTGATCTGTGATTCAACTTTTTTTTTTACATGATAATATGATTATATGACAATATTTGTTTCTTATTTAGATTAGGTAGAGCATAAATTTCCTAAAGAGCTTAATGCAGAGTAAATATTAAAATTTTTATTTTAGACTTACTCAATATGACCTCTCCTTGGCGGAAACAACAAGAAAAACAACAACTAAAGACTCTTTACTCTTTCCTCAGCCTGGCATTTAATTACCTTCACTGTCACTTTTAAATCCTTGACATTTGCTTACTGGCTCCAGAATGAATCGTCAGGTCCATTTCTTAACCTTACTGTTTATTGTGTAAGTTGTAAATGCAGATGTTGTAATTCAATGGTTGTAATTCAATGCAATTCAATTCAAGTTTATTTGTATAGCGCTTTTTACAATTGACATTGTCACAAAGCAGCTTTACAGAACATAAACATAGAACAAAAGGTTATTATAACGAATAATATAAAGATTAATATAATACAAAATTCAAGATCAATATTAGATATATTTGAATGTGTTTGTATTTATCCCCAATGAGCAAGTCTGGGGGGGCACGGTGGCTTAGTGGTTAGCACGTTCGCCTCGTACCTCCAGGGTCGGGGTTTGATTCCTGCCTCCACCTTGTGTGTGTGGAGTTTGCATGTTCTCCCCGTGCCTCGGGGGTTTCCTCCGGGTACTCCGGTTTCCTCCCCCGGTCCAAAGACATGCATGGTAGGTTGATTGGCATCTCTGGAAAATTGTCTGTAGTGTGTGATTGTGTGAGTGAATGAGTGTGTGTGTGTGCCCTGCGATGGGTTGGCACTCCGTCCAGGGTGTATCCTGCCTTGATGCCCAATGACGCCTGAGATCTCCCTGTGACCCGAGGTAGTTCGAATAAGCGGTAGAAGATGAATGAATGAATGAATGAATGAATGAATGAATGAGCAAGTCTGAGGTGACTCAGGCAGCAGTGGCAAGAAAAAACTCCCTTAGATGGAAGGAAGAAACCTTGAGAGGAACCAGACTCAAAGGGGAACCCATCTTCATATGGGTGACACAGAGGGTGTGATTATAAATATACAGTCTGATAAATGTTGTATTGATGTAAAAGACCAAATGATGTAAAAGACCAAATGGAGTTTACGTCTCCTCTTTAGTATCACAGAGTCATACAGGAGCTGGTAGATCTCTAGATGCCTCAGGATCTCAGAGAGTCGGCCTCATCTCAGCGGAGGTCCAAAATCTTCATCGCACGGAAGACAAAATGTTGTAAATAAGTTAAGCTGCATATTTAAAAGACCAAATGAGTGCTGAGTACTGTGTTAATGTAAAACAAACAGACTTGATTAAAGCTTTTACACAAAGAATTAATCAAAGCTTTAATCAAACATCATTTTATGCTGCATCTCATACATTTTTAACGTTAAAAGCATCTCTCCCGTGAAGACTCGAAACATCAGCAGATGTACTACATAAATTATCTTCCGTGATGTGTCACTCAAGCTGAGCTTCGAGATGTCAAAAAGACAGAAAGTAGAATAACAGAACTATAATAACATCATACAGTAAGTGAAAGATCACTTTTAGGCATATAAATGGATGGTCTTAATATAAGGGAAGCACATGGAGAATCACAGAGACGCCGTTCACTCACTAATCACATCTCATCAACTTTAAACTGTTAACACACTGATACCAGCTCGTGTTTAGTGTTCACCATCGGCCAGTTCACATCAGTGAGATTTAAGTTACACAAACAGCTTCTGTAGACAAAGAACTTAATATGTGAGAGATGCTAGCAAGCAATCTGCAAGATCAGTCTAGTCACAATAGCAAGACAAACTCTAGCGTTGAGGTGATGGTAGACAGATTTTGTCATAAACCCTGTGCAAGAAAGAACATATAATATAAAATAATATAATATAATATAATATACGGGGGGCACGGTGGCTTAGTGGTTAGCACATTCGCCTCACACCTCCAGAGTTGGGGGTTCGATTCCCGCCTCCGCCTTGTGTGTGTGGAGTTTGCATGTTCTCCCCGTGCCTCGGGGGTTTCCTCCGGGTACTCCGGTTTCCTCCCCCGGTCCAAAGACATGCATGATAGGTTGATTGGCATCTCTAGAAAATTGTCTGTAGTGTGTGATTGCGTGAGTGAATGAGAGTGTGTGTGTGTGCCCTGTGATGGGTTGGCACTCCGTCCAGGGTGTATCCTGCCTTGATGCCCAATGACGCCTGAGATGCCGTGACCCGAGGTAGTTCGGATAAGCGGTAGAAAATGAATGAATGAATAATATAATATAATATAATATAATATAATATAATATAATATAATATAATATAATATAATATAATATAATATAATATAGTAATCCAATAACAAATGTTTGCTCAAAAAAAAAAAGATATTATTTAAAAATTTCCCCAAAAGAAGTTTGAATGAAAAACATTTGTGTGTAACAGTTGCAGAGCAATGCAAAATCTATTTTTATTACATTTTTGTAAATAGCTTTGCCTGCCTCAAAGCTCCAGGGTTGCCAGATTGATCTTCAGTTCAGGTTAGAATTTTGCATGAGCTTTCCAGGTCTGTGTGGGTGTCATCAGATTCTTAGTTTTCCCTGTACCGTGACCCCAACAAGGATAAAGCACTTCTCTTGAGCATTTAGAGTGTTGCCTACATTTGTTATCTAAAAACTGCACGCATGCTAAATCCTTTCCTTTGAGCTCTTACTAAATCATATCCATAATCATTACTATGCAAGCGATCTGTCGTGCAGCGGCATGTTTCATGCAGTCTCATCTGTGTAGCCGTGCTTGGGCTTTAGCGAGGAGCTGGAGAGCAGAGCAACAGCTGATGGATTCATCAGGGGGCAAAATCCAGATGGCAGATAAGAATAAAGATCTGCTCTCCTCCAGCCTTTAATGATCTACCACCCACTTTTACTTACATTCAAAGCTTTTAACACCCAGATCTGCACTAAAAAGCTTATGATGTGGAAGCAGTGGACCTGATAGAGTTTTTTATTTTTTTTATTTTTATAAATAAATTGTAGAAGAAAACTGCAACAACTTCGGCAAACAAAAGTGCTTCAATTCTCCAATACTGTCTAGACAACAGCCAGAAGAAGTACATATGAGGTAGGATCACAGCAAGGTGAAATTCTTTCTTATGTTACAACAACTACTGTACAATAATAATAATAATAATAATAATAATAATAATTTTACTACTAACAATTTGAGACACCTCTGAAGCACTCTTATATTACTTTTTGTACATTGTTCTTTTTCCTAAAGCCTACATATAGGTAAATTTCCTGATATGTGAACATTTTTTGCCACTTAAGACCACAATTTCACTTTTCACAAAGAGCAGCTTCGAGGTATCTATTTTTTGTACTACTTTTCCAACACAGATTCACAGGGAACCTGAGGCATATCCAAGGGATTTCACACAGACTCACATACCCATTTATATGCCAATCAGTCTACAACACGTCTTCATACTGTGTGAAACCCCTGAAGCGCAAGGAGAACATAAAAATTCCATGCAATGGAACAGAAAATCAGCTGCAAGTCCAGTTTCTCCACCCTACTGTATCAAATTCCAAACTCTCTATGCTCTAACTCTAAACTGTGCAATTTGTCAGTAAATCTCCAGAGATATCAAGAAGAAACCTTTAGGCAAAGATGTTGTAATCTGGACGATATTCCACTGATGATCCAGAATCTCTGTTGGATCTGAATGGCAAAACAACACCCTCAGTGCTGCACAAATACATTTAAAACACACTAGCTTATTGCTGAAAGCTTTGGAATGAGGAGTAGATTTATTCATGGTGATAGCAAACTAGAAAAGCACACACTGCCAAGGTAATGCTAGCTACAGTATGTGAGGTGATGTAGCATTTCTTGACATTCAAAATAACCCTTTACACATTAATGTGTCCTCCTGCTTCCATCTCGAACAGGAGCTAGAATGGACATAGAACATTTGTCATGAGCTGGCATCTGAGTCGACATCCTCCTGATCTGATCTACAGTTCATCGAGCTGAGCGACATAGGAAAGATCACAGCACATTTAACTCCTGCAGTTAGACCACTCAGGATAATGGACTGGGCTCGATGATGGACTCTCTCTTTATTTCTCTTACACACACACACACACACACACACACACACACACACACAGATACAGATACAGATGCACACACTGCTGTGTGCAGGACCCTGGAATCAGTGCTAATTACCACACATTAGCAGGACTTCACACAGCTGTTAGGAAGGCTGTTAGGACACACTCACACACTCACACACACACACACACACACACACACACACACACACACACACACACACACACACAAGCATACACAAACAAACACAAAGTGCACTAGCGGTAATGGCATGCATTGTCTGTAATCCTAAAATCCTACATCACAATCAATTACACACCAGCTGTCTGTTCAATACTGAGCAAACTTTTAAAACAAAACAAAACAAAAAAAATAATTCTATTAAAAATAATGATATTCTATTTAATTGAATTGTTAAGCTAAATAAAATGAAATTTAATATTTCCCTAATTCTAGCAAACTTGGTGTCCAAAATGAGGTACTGCATTTTATTTTTAGAATTAAAGCCCTAAGGTAACTAACCGGTATGAGTTTATTAAATGGATACAAATAGATTTTTTGGTATGAACAGATATAAATACAGATAGAACTAAAACATTCTCAGAGGTTTGTGACAGTAAATTGACCAAAACACTGCCTGAATGGGATCCAAAACAGAATACAGCATTTCTGTACAAACTAGTTTGCAAAATTCATTAATGTATATATATATAGCACGTTTCCCTCACACCTTTAGAGTTGAGGGTTTGATTCTCCCTCTGTGTGTGTGGTGTTTACATTTTCTGCCCTCTTCAGATGTTTTCCTCTGGGTAGTCTGGTTTCTTCTCCCAGTCCAAAGACATTGGTGTCTCCAAATTGTCCAAAGTGTCTGATTAAATGTGTGTGAGTGTGATTATGTCCTGTGATAGGTTGGCACCCTGTCCAGGATGTCCCCCACCTTCTGCCCCGTGTCCTCTAGGGGAAGACTACAGATTTCCTGCTACCCTGTGTAGGATACTGTAAGTGCTACAGAATATGTATAGATGTTTTTACTGTTAACTCACTATTGAAATGAAAAAATCATCTGAAATGTTATGCAACCATTAAAGCGAAGTGCCTCTTAAAGGGCTCCATTTTGAACGCTCCATTAACACACATCACACTTTTCTGATCTTTTTTTTTGGGGGGGAATTTAAGAAACCCAAAAACGTAAGTGAATGTGATAAAACATTATAACTTGTAGACTGTTAAATGTAAGTATAAGTAACAGTTTTCAGATTTTGGAAAGGCTTGTTGTAGTTTATGAACATTGTACCTTATCAATGATAAGCACTTCCCAGGAACCTTGATGGAGCGTCTGGTGGAGAACTGTTCTAAACTTCACAGGGAGGTGAAGACAGATGCATTAGAAACAAAAAAATCTAAGGCTATAAGACTAAGGCAAACAAGGCTACAAACAAACGTTTAACATAAACAAAAAATTGACCATGATACACTGAATCTCAGGAACTCAGGGTGAAACAGGACATAGGTGAGGGTGATTGAGACATTGCTGGGGATGATGGGAACTGTAAGTTAAGCCTGAGTTCAGCATAATCATGAAACACAGCAAAGGATTGTGTCCAGAGTCTGGAAGAAAGCAGAGGTAGAAGAGGATTGTGTTTGCTGATGGTAATAATGTGCAACATGTTGTTATCTAACCTGAGAATGTTTTCTTTGCATCTAACCTGAGAATGTTTTCTTTCCTAACTAGTTAACATTAGTTAGGTATTGGGCATTAGGGGGCATTGTTGGGCATAGGGGGCACAGTAGTTAAGATGTTGAACTAGAGGGTTGTTATTTCAAATCCCAGGGGACCACCAGGCTGATACCATTTAACTACGCAAGTTTATAATTGAGATAAATGCAAGATGCTCTCTATAAGAGTGACTGCAAAACACTGTACATGTCCCTTGCTACTACTGTCTCTGTTTAAATAAAGTCAAAAATAACATGCCAATGCGATCAGCTGGATTTGAGGTTTGACTTTATTTTTATGACATGAAAATTACTCCTCAAAGTCAAATTTTTGTCCTGTCTGTGAGCGATACCTTCTTTATACACATCTACTTATAACGCAGTTTGCTTTCCCAAAGAGCTAATTATTCTGTCTCGTCTTTCCTGAAGCCACCCACACAGTGTATTTATTCTATTGTGCCGCACTCATTTGTGCACTTTTTTCCTTACTGGTGTGAACAGAAGCCCTGCATTGTCTTGTATATTTCATTGTGATCACAGAAAACCAATAGTTCCTGTAAATCTGTATGAATGGAATCGCCATAAAATACAAACTTGTTTATCCTTTTGAGCTGTCAGTAGCACTAATAGACTTATAGCACAGCACTGTACTGGCCATAAATGAGGACTTATTTATTACAAAGTGTGTGCACAAAATCTGACATCTGGTGGAGATAATGCGATCTCTATTGATCTCAACACTGGATTCACCCGTCCTTTAGGTCCAGCTGATTGCGCAACACTTCTCAATGGCTTGTTTTGAACATACAGCGAAGTGACAGAAAGAGACACTGTCACTTTATCTCACTTTCTAGACAGCTCAGACACTCCTGATTCATTTACTACAAGCCTACAGGGGAAATGGATGAGTTCTGTGTAAATGTGAAATAAGGTTTGTAGTTAAGACAGAATTGGACAATTTTCTGGAGGAAACAATGGACTGTTATGGACATTAAATCTAACAAACCAACAGAGAAACAATGGTTAGGGGTAGCTAGCTAAAACACGCAATGATACGAACCACTTAATTATTTACCTACACCTTTTTTGTAGCATGTGAGGAGCTACGCAATTTTCAGCATAAGGAAGCTTTTCTAGTAACTAGTTACTTTTTCATCAAGTGGCTTAGTGTGAGTCTGAATAGTGTACAGCATGCAAAAGTTTGTGCACCTCAGCTTTCATGGACCTGTGTGAAGAACAACAGGAACTATTTTAGCTACTGCTAGGCATTCTTTTAGTGATGAATATAAAAACTGTTAAACAACCATAGCCAAAAAGATTCATGCTATTGAGTGTGAAATAGTCATTTAATGACAGATACAGGTGTATCTCTAACTTATAAAAACCAAAAATAAAAATCCAAAAGGATGTAAGCATAGATTTAAAGGCACACATCAAGGTGGGAAGTTTATTTATTTATTTATTGTTAAATATTAAAATACTAAGCTAGTTCATCAAAGTATTTCTATTCATTCATTCATTCATTCATTCATTCATTCATTCATTCATCTTCTACCGCTTATCCGAACTACCTCGGGTCACGGGGAGCCTGTGCCTCTCAGGCGTCATCGGGTATCAAGGCAGGATACACCCTGGACGGAGTGCCAACCCATCGCAGGGCACACACACTCTCTTTCACTCAGGCAATCACACACTACGGACAATTTTCCAGAGATGCCAATCAGCCTTTGGGCCAGGGGAGGAAACCGGAGTACCCAGAGGAAACCCCCGAGGCACGGGGAGAACATGCAAACTCCACACACACAAGGCGGAGGCGGGAATCGAACCCCCAACCCTGGAGGTGTGAGGTGAACGTGCTAACCACTAAGCCAATTTGATGAAACTATGAATCAAAAAGTTAAAGGTTTGACACAGTAGGACAGAGTTATTACTTATAATGGAGCAAACACACAAACATGGCTATTTCATTCAATATTATATACATTAATGCTCATGTTCATGAACCTTAAGTTACAAAAGATTTCTAAAGAAACAAATGGATTGAGACAAGAGCAGGTGTGACGTCCACAGTTGATGACTCTCTAACTCGTATGCATTCAGTACCTCTCATCTCCGGTGAATCGTTACAGCAAGACTGAGGGTTTTGTTTTGTTTGATTTTTTTTCAGTGAGTGATTATTGGTTTATTAATAATAACTACTGTTATCTAAATCTCACTAAGAATAGTTAGGATACCAAATAGGATAGCAAATGTTCTTTATTACACTGTTTTATATTCGTTTTACTCGAATAACTCATTCTCAAAGTACTGTATAGATGATTCCTTTACCAAAGGCTTAGGGTTTAGGGTTTAAGGTTTAGGGTTTAGGGTATTGTGGCTGTAGATATTTTTTAATTAACTTGTATCTAGAGAAGTTAGTGTTGCAAAGGAACTTCCCCAACACTGTAAATAGGAAAATAGATAGATAGAATGTCTATTAGCAGCAAATACATTTACAGCATTTAGCAGACACCCTTATCCAGAGTGACTTACAACTGAGCATTAAGGGCCTTGCTCAGGGGCCCAGCAGTGGCAGCTTGGTGGACCTTGGGTTCGAACCCATGACCTTCCGATCAGTAGCCCAGCACCTTAACCACTGAGCTACCACATCCCCAAATAGACAAGTAAGTACAGATAAAAATTATATACAGATGATAAACTCTCTCCTCAGTTTGTGTGCTTCCACCCTGCCATACCTGAGAATTGTTGTAGAGTCTAATAGTCTAAGAGTTTCTCAGTGTAGTAGTGAGGCATGACTGAGACTGCCCCCTGAACACACTGCCTGGTGAGTATGCTGAATGTTGAGCAGTCAATCAAGGGTCCATCCTTCTGCTACGGTCACTAGTTTACACACCAGTTTACAAATTACACACCAGGAATATACACAAAGCCACCATCTTGTCTTTCTGTCTGTCTGTCTGTCTGTCTGTCTGTCTATTTGTCTTTGTGTTGATCAGCTATAGCTGGAGATCTTTTTCTTAATTCTCATGTGTCTGAGCTTCTGGTGAAGTACATTCTTCAAAGTGTTTGCTGCCAAGAGCTTGAGGATCCTCAACAGTTGCATCTTCATGACCTCAGGTAATGAAGAGATCCTCCATATGAATCCACTTCTACATCATGGTTTGGGGACTGACTAATAATACAGCCTCTTATAAGTGTGCACTTCAAACAAGGGGACAAACATTAAGGGCCCTTGTTTATGAGTCATGTGGTTTATTAGTATGCTTGTCTTAGCATGCAGGGATGAGTGTGCATTGATTAGATTAGATTAGATTAGATTAGATGTGCAGTATGTGTGTGTGTTTTTGTTTGTTTGTTGTTGTTTTTTTTTTTTTTACAAGAAAAAGACAGGAATCTATTAATGAATCTAATTTAGGAATCAATTAGTAAAATGGAAATCGCTCATGATATAAACTCAAACCTTTGGAACTGACAGCATATACCTACACATAATTAGACATTTTATTAGGAACAACTGCTAAACTGTTCATTCATGCAATTAATTAATCAACCAATCATGTTTCAGCAGCTCACGTAGCTCAAGCGCTTCAGTTAGTATTCACATCCAACATTAAAATATGATCTCTGTGATTTAGTTCCAGATGGGCTGATCTGAGTATTTAAAAAATACTGTTCTCTTGTCTTCAGAGTTTATACAGAATGACACAAAATACATTGTTGATGGAGAGGTCAAAAGAGAATGTACAGACTGGTTCAATATGACAAGGAGGCTACGGTTACTAGACTTAACCAGTCGAGCAGGTCCACATCACTCTGAGGCTTCAGACTCACCAAAACTGGAAGGTTTGTTACTCTTGATTTGCTACTTGGTTAAATCAATGGAAGCATAGTAAGTATAGAAAGGTGTGTGTGTGTGTGTGTGTGTGTGTGTGTGTGTGTGTGAACAATAAACTTACTGTGCCACACTTCCTCTGGCTATATTTTTCTCCTTCACTGAGCACAGCTGAGGCAGGGCTGCTAATTGGTTTCCTTTCTAATTTCATAAGCATTTTCATGTTTTGCCTTTTTTGTGCTATAACTGAAAGAGACAGAGTTGTGATTTTTTTTCTATGTACCACAGCTTTGTAAGGAATAATTTAAAGCATAAAATCAAAATATACCCCATTTTCACTGGAGCTACAAAGTGAATCCATTTAATAAACACACAAACAAACAATAATAATAATAATAATAATAATAATAATAATAATAATAATAATAATAATAATAATAATAACAATAATAATAATAATAATAATAATAATAATAATAACCGTAATAATAAAAATCGAAAAGTCTTTCTCCACAATATAATCTTTAGTTTTGTTACGTATAAATATCTGAGTTGTTCAGTGATACACACAGTATTGGTGATTAAAGATACAGAACAAACCTTTCCCATGTAATGCTGTTAGATATCATTTCACCTGATAATTCACAAGAGGAGAGTTATATGGATAAAAGCGTAGATACACTCTGAACATGTTGATTCATTTATCTTCACTTAGTGTTTTATCCTTGTCAAGGTTGCTGTGAATCCGGAGCCTAGACGGGGCACAAGGATTGAACGCCTGTCTATAGCAACAAAGATTTAATCCCAGCATGCTGTATGTGTGGGGCATCAATACGACCTGCTACACCACAGTGATGCTACAAACACTGGAGATTGTGGACATCAGCTCAGTCATGACTCAGCACAGTGTGACACATAAAGCCTCTACAGAATAGCAGAATTATGAGGAGTGTGAATGAAGGGCTGGTTCAGCTTCTCATCTCTCCTTACTCATATTACTTTACTGATATATGATGATTTTAAATTCTAATTCAATGTGTATCGATCGCATACAATTCAGTTCAATTCAATTCAATCCAATTTACTTCTATAGCAATTTTAACAATTCACAATGTCTCAAAGCAGCATTAGAGACGTATAGAAACAGATTTAAAAAAATATCATCACCATCACAACATGCAGTGAAATGTCTGAATTATAAACAAATAGAATTAAATAGAACCGGGTCAAAAGAGTGGGATTTCAACAAAAACACAATACAAAACAAAGCAAAACAAAACAAACAAGAAACATTTTAAAAATAATAGAAATAAAATTCAATTAAAAATAAGTAAAATAAGAAAATAAATAAATAAATAAATAAATAAAATAAAATGGAAAAAGCTGTGCAAAGTAAAGTAGGAGATGAAATAATAGCTGTAAAAAAGTGAAATAAATAAATAGATAAAATATAAAAATAAAAAATAAATAAAAATAAAAGCAGCATATGAAACGGTAGGGGGGCATGGTGGCTTAGTGGCTTAGTGGTTAGCACGTTCGCCTCACACCTCCAGGGTCGGGGTTCGATTCCCGCCTCCACCTTGTGTGTGTGGAGTTTGCATGTTCTCCCCGTGCCTCGGGGGTTTCCTCCGGGTACTCCGGTTTCCTCCCCCGGTCCAAAGACATGCATGGTAGGTTGATTGGCATCTCTGGAAAAATTGTCCCTAGTGTGTGATTGCGTGAGTGAATGAGTGTGTGTGTGTGTGCCCTGCAATGGGTTGGCACTCCGTCCAGGGTGTATCCTGCCTTGATGCCCAATGATGCCTGAGATAGGCACAGGCTCCCCGTGACCCGAGGTAGTTCGGATAAGCGGTAGAAGATGAATGAATGAATGAATGAATGAATGAATATGGAACGGTACAGTGAGAATGTTCTCTTGTTGCATCTTTGCCTCCATCTGTTGGACATAAAGTATATAACTTGCTGATGTGTCACCTCAAATACAGCATGGTTTTGTGTATAAAAACACAGATGCACATTTTTGATGGAATCGTGTTTCAGTAAATTACACTCCAATATCTGTCTGTAATTCACCAGTTATTCAATAATTCTACAATATTTTTATTTAACCACAAAGTAAATGCTCAGTATCTAAGTCTAAATATAAGTAAATATGTGACACTGACCATGTTAAACTCTTTGTATAAAATGGATTATAAGGATTTACACAAGATTTGTAGCTCAAGTGCACACTGTCATTACTGTAAAGCAAAAAGAGGAAAAAATAAATATTTGGAAATATTTCTGAGATTGCTTCTCAGTCAGGTTGTTGCCAATAGTATAATTTGTAATGAAACTTCTTTCCTCGTGTCTGTCACTCGCCTCTGTTTTTGCAATTAATTTCAGTCTAAATGTTTTTTGGACACTAATATAAAAGAAGAAGACAGACAGACATAAAAACACACATCAGCCATTTATTGTCAGGATACCTGAGTAACAGATCAGCAAGGCAAATATTTTATTTTGTTTTTGCAATACACTGAAAAGATTCGGGTTTTATATGTATTATGATACAGGAGCATACAGTATACAATAAATGACCTTGCTGTACCTTAAGGAAGTGCATATATTATATGGTCCATTTCTTATAACTCACAAATGTTACTGTGCATATATTTATTTATATCAGTATCTGAAATCATTATGTGTTTCTATTCATGTCTATAGCAGTTTTAATACAATTACTGTTTGACACAAAGCCTCATGCCTTAAACTAAACTGGCACTGGGAGAGATACACATTCCCTGTTTCACCCAGACTGACTTTATCATTTAAGGCTGTGGCTACATGCTGTCTAAATAAACAGAAATGATAAATATTATGTACTGTAAAAACAGCTTCATAATTAATTCAAAATGCAATTTTCCCCCCAAAATGTTGCACTTTTTCTGTTCATTTTAATACCATGTCAAGCTTGAATCAAGTGGAAGATTTGTGTCAATTTTTGAATTATGAGGCTTTATAACTGTTAAATAGTGAAGGATATTGACCTGCTCTAGGCTGAAAAACAGTCTGTTGAATGATCATAGCATAGCCTAAATCTCAATACTAAAAAAGTCTCAGATGTTTTGTTAAACGTCTTAAAAAAAAAATGGACAAATGCAGTTTATAATAAACCATCTGTTTAATATTTATGTGACCATTCATCATTTACTATGAAGAGATAATAATTAAAAACAAGGCTTAGGTATCATTGAGCGAACCATTGAATTATTTGTCTGTATGCATGGAGCTTTTTCTTTGTACTCCAAAGACAGACTCACTCAGACCAAACAGTTTGCCCTTTACATAGACCTACAGTATAAAATTCCACTTACTTTCATTTACCTGGCTCTGACTACTGTTAGTGTGGAATGAATAGTACAAGCCAAGGTTGTCTATTGAAATCAAAGCAACATAGCCACAATGTTATGTCAATGGGAACAACCCAAAGTACTGAAGCATGTCTAAGTCATGATAATTTGCTTTTTACGTGTTTTATTTTAATCTGATATTTTGTCCTGTGATCATCCTTCAAGTCTAAAGAAAAGTGATGTGAAAGGGATTGTGCCCTTAATGCCATGATAAGCAGCCTTTCAAAAGCCTTTTCAGCTCTAATAAGAATGACACTTATGCCAAAAATAAATAGCACTTTTCCCCACAGAACATGTATTTATTTCAAGAGCACAAGAGGAGCACACTCCTTTAAGGTTTATTATTATTATTATTATTATTATTATTATTATTATTATTATTATTATTATTATTATTATTATTATTCATTCATTCATTCATCTTCTACCGCTTATCCGAACTACCTCGGGTCACGGGGAGCCTGTGCCTATCTGAGGCGTCATTGGGCATCAAGGCAGGATACACCCTGGACGGAGTGCCAACCCATCGCAGGGCACACACACACTCATTCACTCACGCAATCACACACTAGGGACAATTTATTATTATTATTATTATTATTATTATTATTATTATTATTATTATTATTATTATTATTATTATTTAATTTTTTTTAGTGATCAGTAACCAATAGAATCTAATCTAATATAGTTCCATTAATGCTCAGGATAAAATGTCAGTGTTATTTGTGTTGAATGGTGTGTACTGGCATTTTATAAATAGCTTTATAGTAACTATGGATAGTACTGGAATATTAAACGATAGAATCCCATCTTTTCTCTAATAGACTGCCTGGCAAAAGTATCCCCACAACATGATCATGATGCTACCAACACCATGCTGGTGTTATCAGGGTGATGGGCAGTGTCTGCATTTATAAGTTCATTTTCATATGAATACTGAGGACTTTATTTATATATTTAAGGTTTTTACAATACAGACAGTTTTCTTCTCACAACTTTTCATACATTCATGTGTCCAAATTATAGTTGTCTAGTGAAAAAACAGAGAAAAAATTAGAGCTGTTGATCTATTTCCCTGGGGGGCACGGTGGCTTAGTGGTTAGCACATTCGCCTCACACCTCCAGGGTTTGGAGTTCGATTCCCGCCTCCACCTTGTGTGTGTGGAGTTTGCATGTTCTCCCCGTGCCTCGGGGGTTTCCTCTGGGTACTCCGGTTTCCTCCCCCGGTCCAAAGACATGCATGGTAGGTTGATTGGCATCTCTCGAATATTGTCTGTAGTGTGTGATTGTGTGAGTGAATGAGAGTGTGTGTGTGCCCTGCGATTGGTTGGCACTCCGTCCAGGGTGTATCCTGCCTTGATGCCCGATGATGTCTGAGGGCACAGGCTCCCCGTGACCCGAGGTAGTTCGGATAAGCGGTAGAAAATGAATGAATGAATGAATCTATTTCCCTATTCCTATTGTATTTTGTCAAATTTAATCTGAAATCGACAGGGCAATTATAAGGAACTACCCCTTACCAAAGTTTTAGCCAGAAAAAACTTCTTTAAAAGGAAGACACAATTTTTTTTTATTTTTCACAAAAGGTGAATCCATTTAGCCAATAAGTGCCTGTAATGAGTCTGAAATGGGACAGGCTTTTGTCAGACGGATAGAAAGATGCTTTTTAAATTTCACACTGTCACTCAGTCGCCTGTAACTAGCATTTTTTTAAAAACCTGACACAAAAAGTGCTCCACTTAAAGGCCTGTTCTTTTTAAAAGCCCTCATTTTAATCTTATGCATGCAGAAGAAAATGACCTCTACATAGAGTACTCTAAAAATATGCTTATAACTGCTGTGAAGATATTACCTCAGCATTAAATATATAGTACTAATGGCACAATGTAAGCTACATTTCAGAGATTATATTATATTATATATTATATTATGTTATATTATATTATAGTCAAATTCAAAAGCTAAATTCAAACTAACTCATCTCACACTCATGTCTTTATTACCTGAAAGAATTAGATATGCTCATGCATGACACATCAAGGCTTGACTCATGACATATCTTTACAGAACATGTGTGTGTTCACGTTGTGTGTGTCTGTTCACTGCTGTGTGTGTGCACTTTGGATGGGTTAAATGCAGAGAACCAATTCTGAGTATGGGTCACCATACTTAGCTGTATGTCACATCACTTAGAACATTCAGATGATTTTGCTTTATTTTATTTGAGGATTTTTACAGCCAGGATTTCAATCACAAACAACAGCAAATCAAATTTGATTTCATTGATTTCATACTAATTTTTTAGTAACTGATGAACTTGCATTTGCCATTTTCTTGTTTGTATTATTGTTAGCATTTTGGCCAGGAGATGTCAGTATTGACTGCTCTAATAGTTCATGTGCACCATGGACAGGCCTCAGGAAGACTTCACATGGAGGAACGTTCATTACAATTCAGTTTAATTCAATTGAAATAAAATAAAAAAAACTGCAAGAAAGTGCCATGAGAGGGGTTGTAAGAGTATTGTCACTGCTGAGAGGACAAAATGCAGCTCATGAAATAATCTGAGCATCATTGTCAATAATGTTAGACCAAAATATGTTTAAAGTTTGAAGCATGTTTCAGGGGATTTTGTAAAGACTGAGAGACTGATTGAAAGCTTGATCATAGATTCATGGATAATAATTTACTAGATAGTTGCCTCTACGAGGAGTTGAGGACTTCAACGTGGATGCACACAGAAATGGTTCCAGGAACAAACTCAATGATTTGCATTTCACTCTATTGTATTCAACTGTAAAATATCTGTGTTAGGACTTGAAGAGGGAACTCCCTATTAACATAATGGAGCTTGAAATGTTGCAGACATATGATTCATACAAGCTTCTCCAACCTTATTAAACAATACAGAAGGAGCCTCTGTGCTGTTATTCTCTCCAGTAGAGGCTGTCGTCAAATAATAATTGCAGGGGTGCTGATCATTTTGAAAGCAGCTTTGTGTGGAAAACAACTGCACTACTTCCGGTATTGTTTAATGATTGAACAAATATTTTATTAGAATAAAACTGCATTGTGTCTGTCATATGTTTGAGTTCAAAAATATGAACCATTGCATGAGCTCATTTCCATGACGGGTGCCAAAATTTTTAGACTTGAGGCAGAGGTGGTAATAGTTTCATTAAGTACACCATAAAAATCAGCGGTTGCATGTATTTCACTTGCAATAGACTAAAACAGTGTATAGTTTAACGATCACTATGTACTGTATGTGAGTGGGTGTGAGGAACTTAGCAGCTCTGACATAAAAACATTATCTATATTTCACGCCAAATTTTGTTCTCTTCCCACAAACACATTGACTTTGTGCCCAGTTTAAGGCCAGTTTAATAATGTGTCTGGTTTCTTTTGAAATATGTCTTATTAAATGAATAACTGTTCTCCATGTCCAATGTTTGCTTCATAATAAATGTTTATTTAAATGTCAACCATGATTTAAAGGGAAAAAAATGTTCAACTCTTTTTAAACACACACACAAAAAAAAATGCATATGCAAACCGGATACCAGTAACATCTTCACATGGAAACCTTTATTGATTGGGTGATACTGATAGAGAATGTAACAAATCTTTCTTGTAATAAAAGAGAAGGAGGAGGAAGAGGAGGAACGAGTGTGGGAACAGAGCGAGAGACAGAGATGCATTGCACAGTTCGCTTGCATTTGCAGCCTAATGTAACTTTCTCTTGAAGCAGCAAATACGTCTTTTTTTCAAAATCATCCAATTGTATTCCAATTTATTGTTTGAATTTCTTGATAATATTGAAGACAGAATGAAAGCAAAGACCTTATTTGATCAGAGCACAATAAAATCCCCCAAACACCCTCAAAACTGGTTTCCACACAAACTCGCCATTGCGTGACTTTGACTCAATACAAAAGAACAATAGAACGCATCACCTATATTAAGTAAAGTGCACCAAGTTTCCAAAGAAACAGGACATTTCTGGAAAAAATGTTCTTCAACAGCTGTGCAAACAAAGTGTTTGCGAGACGACAGAATGCCATACTAGTAGTTATTGGAAATGGTGAAGATGTAATAGCTGTTTTCAGGACATGATGTTCATTCCATGTATCCACCTGAGCACCAGTGCATCCATGCAGTTATTCAATCAGCCAATCAATCAAAATGGTGAAAAGTTGACTTTGGTTGGGGGATGGTTGTTGGTGCCAGGAAGGCTGATTTGAGTATTTCAAAATTGTTGATTTACTGTATACTGTAGTCTGTAGTGTTTGCAGGGATTGGTGAGAAAACAAACAAACAAAGAACATCCAGGGAGCAGCAGATATGCCTTGTTGTTTGGAGAGATCGAAGAATAATAGCCAGCCTGGATTGAGCTGACAGCAAGGCTAGGGGAACTCAAATATCCACTCTTTACAACCATTGTAAGCAGAAAAGCATCTTACATTGCAAACATGTCAAACCTTGTCAAACCTTGAACATGGCAAATCTTGATGAGGCAGATGGGCTACCCCAGCAGAAAATCACATCAGGTTTCACTCCCGTCAGCCAGGAACAGAAATCTGAGGCCACAGTGGCCAGAGAAAACTAGATATTGGACAATTGAGAATTGGAAAATCATCACCTGGTCTTTTTCCAATCTTTAACTGTCCAGTGGTGATAGTTCTACTGACCACAAAATTGAGTTCAATTCCCAGCACGGTCACTGTTTGTTCTAAGAGAAAGCCACTTAAATTTGGGGTTAGTGATTTTTACGTCACTGGGTTTGGGTCTTCCTGACATTCTACCAGACCTTCTATCAGAAAAATGTCTGGTTAAAGAAAATCTCTAGCTTTTATGGTAATAACAGTCTCTGTAAATGGAATACTAACAAATACCAAGACTAGAACAAGAAGATGTTTCCAATCCAATCATTTTCCATTGCCAGACTTTGTATTCCAGTTCTTGTATTGGATTAGCATTCAGAAGGATTGTATTAGTTAGAATTAGTTGTTCTTAGGGGGGCACGGTGGCTTATTGGTTAGCACGTTCTCCTCACACCTCCAGGGTTGGGGGTTCGATTCCCGCCTCCGCCTTGTGTGTGTGGAGTTTGCATGTTCTCCCTGTGCCTCGGGGGTTTCCTCCGGGTACCCCGGTTTCCTCCCCGGTCCAAAGACATGCATGGTAGGTTGATTGGCATCTCTGGAAAATTGTCCGTAGTGTGTGATTGCGTGAGTGAATGAGAGTGTGTGTGTGCCCTGCGATGGGTTGGCACTCCGTCCAGGGTGTATCCTGCCTTGATGCCCGATGACGCCTGATATAGGCACAGGCTCCCCGTGACCCGAGGTAGTTCGGATAAGCGGTAGAAAATGAGTGAGTGAGAGAGATGGTCTTAACTTGCTTCAGCTACTGTAGAACCGCTGAGTATTTTTACCCATCAACAGATCTGCTTGATGAGTAAAGTGCTTTAATGCACTTTAGATAAAAGTGTCAAGGCACCAAAAGAATTAAAAACTGGTGTTCCTGTAGGCTTTATCAATTTCTTGATGTACAGTATCATGAATCTTGTTGCAGATGGTGGCCTGTTACTCCACTCCAGCTGTACTTGGAAAACACTACAGACCAACTGTAATCTTTTTAGTGCTTCCGCACAATTAGACGCGTTCTGATCATATTACTTTTAACCACTTTATTGTTTCAAGATTTACTCATTGTCTGAACTAAATGGCCTTACGTTCCCTCTACATTTGATTGGTGAGTCTTGGTGTGGCTCCACAGAGATCATATCTAAAACTAGTTAGGCCATGCTGGATGAAAGAGAGCACTAGAAAGGTCATCATAAACCAATCATGTCGTCTAACACACTTTGAATAGATTTTTTCTTTGGAATTGATTTAACCTGCTTTTGTTCTGCTTGACAATTGATGCATATGTGTAGTTGTAATGAATAAATAAATCGGAGACAAGTGAATGTACTCGCATATGAAATTCCCAATCCCGTTGTGACCTCTAATCGAATTGATCCGAGATGCTATCCAGAAATATATTGTAGCATTTTGTAGGGCAACAAACCTGAAGGAGCCTAATGCATTTACAATGAATGGAAGACGTCCTGTCGAACGAGTCGGGGACACGAAGCTCCGAGGAGAAAAATATTAAGACTAATGTTCCCCGGGTCGCCGTCTTGCACATGCCAATAGTGGGAAGCAGAGCCATGCATCGTGGGCCCAATTGAGCCCGTTGGCGTTTTCCCAGCTCCGGCGTGAGTCAGACCTCAATGCTAGGCCCTGCTCCATCACTGCCAGTGTGTAATTAGATCAACACTAACCTCCCCCTCAACAGCAGCTCCCATACATCAGGCCCTTTCACATGGCATTTCCGTCCATTTGGTCCATTAGCGTGGCCAGAGCGGACTGTCTTGCCTTGCCCGGCCACACTGCAGTGGACGGATGCATTAGACACTATTACGCCTGCTGGATTGGAGGCCACAATTATAGAGGATTTGCAGGAATGACCGATTATTGGGAGTGAAGTGCTTTTCATCTATATTATGGCTCACTCGGGTTTGAGCGTAAAAAGCAATGGCTTTAAAGATGTAGCTTGTCTTACGTATTTGCATCAATCCCAAAAAAAGTGTTTACATGACGTTTGGTTGAACATCTCCATTTACATTGCACATAATCCAAGATAAATATATGCAAAGCAATGAGCATTATAATAATGTCAGTTAGTATAAAAACAACAGTTCTCTCAGTGTGCCAAGTGTTTAATACAAAATGTAAAATCTCAAATAATGCCAGGCTCAGCAAAACATCTTCCAAATGTTACTCAACAGGAGGCAAGACGTGTTTGAATCTTGCAGAGTAAGATAAATGCTGTGAAAACACTCACCCATATTTCATCTAGCCTTTTTTTAATTTCACAGGCCCATTTATTTAGTCACTATGTTGCTAGTGCATTTATAAGCTTACACAGTAATCATTCTAATTAAGCAGTTATTAAGCAATCCATTGGTAAGATAGACATTCTGTCCTTGCTGGTTTACTCTAGTCGTATAGTAGAGGGTTTCTACAGGGAGTGCAGAATTATTAGGGAAGTTGTATTTTTGAGGATTAATTTTATTATTGAACAACAACCATGTTCTCAATGAACCCAAAAAACTCATTAATAGCAAAGCTGAATATTTTTGGAAGTAGTTTTTAGTTTGTTTGTAGTTTTAGCTATTTTAGGAGGATATCTGTGTGTGCAGGTGACTATTACTGTGCATAATTATTAGGCAACTTAACAAAAAACAAATATATACCCATTTCAATTATTTATTTTCACCAGTGAAACCAATATTACATCTCAACATTCACAAATATACATTTCTGACATTCAAAAACAAAACAAAAACAAATCAGTGACCAATATAGCCACCTTTCTTTGCAAGGACACTCAAAAGCCTGCCATCCATGGATTTTGTCAGTGTTTTGATCTGTTCACCGTCAACATTGCGTGCAGCAGCAACCACAGCCTCCCAGACACTCTTCAGAGAGGTGTATTGTTTTCCCTCCTTGTAAATCTCACATTTGATGATGGACCACAGGTTCTCTATGGGGTTCAGATCAGGTGAACAAGGAGGCCATGTCATTAGTTTTTCTTCTTTTAGACCCTTTCTTGCCAGCCACGCTGTGGAGTACTTGGACGCGTGTGATGGAGCATTGTCCTGCATGAAAATCATGTTTTTCTTGAAGGATGCAGACTTCTTCCTGTACCACTGCTTGAAGAAGGTGTCTTCCAGAAACTGGCAGTAGGACTGGGAGTTGAGCTTGACCCCATCCTCAACCCGAAAAGGCCCCACAAGCTCATCTTTGATGATACCAGCCCAAACCAGTACTCCACCTCCACCTTGCTGGCGTCTCAGTCGGACTGGAGCTCTCTGCCCTTTACCGATCCAGCCACGAGCCCATCCATCTGGCCCATCAAGACTCACTCTCATTTCATCAGTCCATAAAACCTTAGAAAAATCAGTCTTCATGATATTTCTTGGCCCAGTCTTGACGTTTCAGCTTGTGTGTCTTGTTCAGTGGTGGTCGTTTTTCAGCCTTTCTTACCTTGGCCATGTCTCTGAGTATTGCACACCTTGAGCTTTTGGGCACTCCAGTGATGTTGCAGCTCTGAAATATGGCAAAACTGGTGGCAAGTGGCATCTTGGCAGCTGCACGCTTGACTTTTCTCAGTTCATGGGCAGTTATTTTGCGCCTTGGTTTTTCCACACGCTTCTTGCGACCCTGTTGACTATTTTGAATGAAACGCTTGATTGTTCGATGATCACGCTTCAGAAGCTTGGCAATTTTAAGAGTGCTGCATCCCTCTGCAAGATATCTCACTATTTTTGACTTTTCGGAGCCTGTCAAGTCCTTCTTTTGACCCATTTTGCCAAAGGAAAGGAAGTTGCCTAATAATTATGCACACCTGATATAGGGTGTAGATGTCATTAGACCACACCCCTTCTCATTACAGAGATGCACATCACCTAATATGCTTAATTGGTTGTAGGCTTTCGAGCCTATACAGCTTGGAGTAAGACAACATGCATAAAGAGGATGATGTGGTCAAAATACTCATTTGCCTAATAATTCTGCACTCCCTGTATTAACAGATTATTTGGCTGCATGTAAATGTAGCTCATTCTAATGTTGTTTTTAACTCATCACATGTTAATGAATAATGTTAAGTATGAGACATGATGAAAAGCTCAGCAGTGTGGCATTTTTTTTTAACAAATAGCATGATGTGTTTATTTATATTTCATTCAGTTTCCTGACAATTAATTAAGTTCTATAAACTTGAAGTAAAATCTGTATCCTTTCCGTACCTAATGAATCATTATGGAGTTTGCATGTTCTATCCATGCATCAGTTGTTTTCCCGCTCAGTCTATAGACATTTAATGCAGGCTGATTGGCATCTAAATTGTCTGTAATGTGTAAACGAGTGTGAGTGTGTGTGTATTTAAGAGCATGCCCTGTGATGGGTTGGCAACCTGTCCAGGGTGTCCTCCATCCAAATCTCCTGGGATCCCTGCAACCCTGTGTACTGTAGGATAAGGGGCTCAGAAAATGGATGAATGAATATATGGAGTCTATATCACACAAAAATGTCCTCAATATCATGTTGAAAACTGCATACATATTAAATTCTGTGCATTTAACTTAAAATTTAATTTACATTTTTTTAAATTCAAATTTCATTGGCCACATGCATAACCATTTCAGCTTTATGTGGCGGAAAAATGTTAGTGTTGACTCCATCCACTAGAAAAGTGTAAGTGAACAGAAGTTAAAAGTGAACAGCTACTGACATGACTTCATAATCCTTTATTGGCATGCACCTACAAGTATATGGATCTTTGAAAGAAATGTAAGGAGAACTATATGGAAAACAGTTTTTCTACTGACTCTCTTGCTGTTTCTAAATGTCTTGCTCTTTTAAAGCTGCCGTGTATTGATCAACTAGCCCACAGGGAGAAAAGAGTGAAGCTTTTAAAAAAAAAAGTTAAATTAAAAAAAGTTACATTTCATTTTAATAAATTGATGCATTACTATAAAAATTCGCATCCATGCTAAACACTAAAACTACAACAACTAAGTTGAAGAGATCATTTTTCACTGGTGATGTTGCTAAATTATAAGCATTAACACCTTCTTAAAGCTGCTACAGATAATGAACAGAAATATCATGTTTTGACAGTTTTGTTGTTTATGCGGTCGCAGAGCCAGAGGCGGTGTTTAGAATGAGGCAGTGCTCAGTATCACGTACAGTATACAAATTCACACATGACTGTCTTACGCTGCAGTAACCTTAATTAGAAAGGGCAACCCATTTAAAATGCAATAGCAAAAATGTAATTTAATTCTACTATTTCACTGGGTGACTAAAAATGTTTTGAGATGGATTATTTAAAAACTGTAGTTTTTATTATGAGAAGAATCCACATACACTATATTAAAAATATCTATTTTTCAACCTCTTACAGCCATCTGTTGACTTGACAGAGTAGACTCCTATTGAAAGGTGCTGATTAGTAATACTAATACAGCAATACTATTATTATTTTTTTAATTGACATTACAGTTTTACCAAAGACACAGACAGAGTCAATCACACAAAACATTTTTTTAGTTTTGAACTAGAGATACATTAGAAGTCCATTTTGAGCATTTCCTTATTGCAGTTTGGTATCTTTTTTTGTAAAACAACCACGCACGTGTTTGTCAACACAAATAACCCTAGGAACCAGTATAGCCAAATAACCAGTACGATCTTACACCGCTACTATTTTGACTGAAGCAAGTATATGAAGATTTTGTTTGAAACGATCTTCTATTCCATTTTATTCCAACTTAATAAGCAGAAACAATTCTAAAGAATGATATATTTTTTCTGCTGAACTCTTTAAAAATGTTAGTTAAATTGACAAATGTTAGTTAACTTAACATTATTCATTAACATGTAACATTATTCATTAAACTTATATAATTTAATTTTAATTAAAAAACCCTCACACATTGCTCAATGTGATGGATGCAGCTGAGGTAGGAAAGCCTTAAAATATCTAATCAGCAAATCTAAAATAGGTTTGCATCATATCAGCTCTAGCTCTTCCTGGGCCACTCCTGCTGATCAGCATTCTTATATATATTTATTTTCATGTTTGGACTGACTTAAGTAATGTTACAACTGAGAAATGAAGCTTTAAGCTTGCCAGAAAAACACAGAAAAAAAATGAAACTCAAATACATTTAGTTCCTGGACCACTTCTGCTGTCCATCAAGTATATTTATTCAGGCCATTGCTTTTTCTGTATTCATTCATTCATTCATTCATTCATTCATTCATCTTCTACCGCTTATCCGAACTACCTCGGGTCACGGGGAGCCTGTGCCTATCTCAGGCGTCATCGGGCATCAAGGCAGGTTACACCCTGGACGGAGTGCCAACCCATCGCAGGGCACACACACACTCTCATTCACTCACACACTATGGACAATTTTCCAGAGATGCCAATCAACCTACCATGCATGTCTTTGGACCGGGGGAGGAAACCGGAGTACCCAGAGGAAACCCCCGAGGCACAGGGAGAACATGCAAACTCCACACACACAAGGCGGAGGCGGGACTCAAACCCCCAACCCTGGCGGTGTGAGGCGAACGTGCTAACCACTAAGCCACCGTGCCCCCCCTTTTCTGTATTAATACTTCTTAATTATTATCTTCATAATGTGTTAAATTCACTGAGCTGTAATTTGAAATCGTACTCTTTTTGTGTCTTTATATCTTGTATTATCTGTTCAACGGATATTTCTCACAAATCTCTGTAAACCTTGTGTTCGACCTGTACATACTGAATGCATGCAGATTTTTTGATGATCTCAAAAAGCTTCACACCTGTATTCTAGGATCAACTAAATCTAGGCTTTATGCTGTTATATCCACCAAAGTAAGTACTCCCTATTAATGTAATACACACTAAGTGTTTAGAACCAATTTTGATTATCTTACAAACACACATTTAATAAATAACAACATTTTATTTGAAAACCCAGACTACTATCGCCACAGTATTCTTTCCATCTACCCAGTGTGTTTTCTGCTCTGTTAAATCCATGACTGCTTTTCTCTTCCCTCTCCTGCTCCTCATGATCTGCGATCCCTTACTTCATTTCCTCTGAACACATCCTCCTAATCCTCAGCTCCCTCTATCAGACGCTTCAGCTGAGACGCTCTCGCTCCAACGCCTCGCTCACATACACAAACTGACCAGCTTGTAGTTACCACGGCGACAGGCTCTCATTGCCTCACAGTGGCTCAGCTCTCCTGGGACGGGATTCAGAGTCGGCAGCTTAAGTCAAAAGTTACATCAATATTTACACCGGGATATTTCTGGCCATTAAGAGTCGGCATATATAGAAGTTTATGTATGGTGTTTTTTCAGTTTTGTCTAGACTACAGACTTTGAAGACAAACAGTTTCCTTTAAGCCTGAAAAAAGAAAGAAAGACACCAGAGATTGAAAAAGGTCTCACATTATTCATTTCATCAATAGAAATTTCTCAGTATAACATATACAGTAGCATATGATACAGCACATCCTATTTTACTCACACAACTTTTTTCAGCCTGGTTTGATAGATAGATAGATAGATAGATAGATAGATAGATAGATAGATAGATAAAATTTTATTGTAATTACATAATACAGGTACAAGGTGTAACAGAATGTAAAGGGAGGAGAAGAAATGCAATGTGATTACAGATTCTGGTGCAAATGGTCCTCCTTGAGCGGTACAAATGAAAATGATTTCTCTTCTAATCAAGAGGACCAGGAGATAAAGGCAAGAACGAAAAGCGATTAGACATAAAAATAATTATTCTTTAAATAGTATTGGACACATGTGACACACATGATAGGAACATATTTAGGAACTTTTCCTCTCTGCTTTCATTCTGCTGTTTTGTGTATTACAATTTATAAATTGTAAATACAAAAGATCTGATTGGAGTGTATGGCCAAACAAAGATTGTTAGCTAAGATTTAGAGTATGCTATCTACAAAGAAGCTGAACAAATATTTTCTCAAAATAAAACAACAACAACAAAAATAAGTATTGTTTGAACAAACATTTTCCAGTACAGCTAGGAGACTATGCAGACTTGACAATAAGTTAGTCAGAAAACACTAGCCAGCTAATGTTAATAGAAAAGTCCTCCATTAAAGCTAGTAGACCAAGCAGGTTTTGCAACATGTTAATTAGAAAATGAAACCTAGGTAATGTTTGAAGAAACATTGTCCACTACAGCTAGGGGGCTATGCAGGTTTAAAAAAAAAGGTTATTTAAAAAACAAGCTAGCTAGCTAATGTTAATAGAAAGGTCTTCCATTAAAGCTAAGAGACTTTGTAGGTTTGGCAATATGTTAGTTAGAAAAAGCTAGCTTGCTAATGTTGACAGAAAAGTCCTCCAGCAAGGCTAAGAAGCTATGCAGGTTTGGCAACATGTTAATTGGAAAACGCTAGTTAGCTAATATTTGAAAAAACATTCTCCAGGCCAGCTAGGAGACTATGTAAGATTTACAATAAGTTAGTTAGAAAAAAGCTAGTTAGCCAATGTTTCAAAGAACTCCCTCAGAGACTATGCAAGTTTGACAGTATGCTAGCTAGAAAAAAAAGGCAGCTACAGTAGTTCAGATTACAGAACATGCTAAAACCAAACTAACTTGCTAGTGTTTGGGGAGGGGAGTAGTGGCATTATAACCTGTGTTCACCTCCCACACACCAGGAGTTAAAATCATGTTCTTCATGTCTGTTTATCTCTTCTGCTTCTCCATATTCCAAGCGTTTACAAACTTGTCTCTCTTTTCATCATACGGCTGCTTTGCCTCCCCCGTGTACAGGATAATTGGAGATAAATTTGCTTGGAGTTAAATTTAGATGCATATGCTGTCTCAGTTCCCAGGAACAGTCTTATCAAATTAGTTATGACAGCTGAATTAAACATCTTTCTTTTCCATTTTTTTGCTGCCAGAACAATAACAGATAATTTAGTGCAAAAAAAATCTTCAAGAATGTGCTTTAGATTCGAATTTAAGTCTTTTTATTCCTTATAAATAGGTTTTATATAACCATATATCTTATCCGGTAGCTCCTTATGCACATATACTGTCACATTGTACTGTACTGTTTTTATTACCCTAATTTTAATTAAAAGCAACAAGACATTTAGTGCAATTGGTTTCAGAGATGTTGAATTAAATGAAAGAAATGTTCACTAGTGGATGTTAAGCTACAGATAGTGACATCTTGAATCTCAGTCACTACAGGTGATATAAATATTTATCAAACATATCTGCCCACCATTGGCTTTTATTACTGTCTCTTATCTCTATATCTTTCATCTACATAAAGCAGCTTTTGGATAATCACTGTTCTGCCAATGCCAGTTTCTAACATAAAACGTTTAATGTAAAATTGCTGTAGATGGTAATTTAGTTATAGTTTAGGTAAGAATATCATGTTAAAAAATAGGATTACAGGGCATGGCTTCATAATGGAAGTAAAATGTATCTTCTCTTCAATATATTTTGATTTTCAAGCATAAATTTGTTAAAATGTCAAATCTACTAAACTATTTATAGTGATATTCATTCATTCATCTTCTACCGCTTATCCGAACTACCTCGGGTCATGGGGAGCCTGTGCCTATCTCAGGCATCATTGGGCATCAAGGCAGGATACACCCTGGACGGCGTGCCAACCCATCGCAGGGCACACACACACTCATTCACTCACGCAATCACACACTAGGGACAATTTTCCAGCTCTAGGTAGGTTTCAACCTACCATGCATGTCTTTGGACCGTGGGAGGAAACCGGAGTACCCGGAGGAAACCCCCGAGGTACGGGGAGAACATGCAAACTCCACACACACAAGGTGGAGGCGGGAATCGAACCCCGACCCTGGAGGTGTGAGGCGAACGTGCTAACCATTAAGCCACCGTGCCCCCCTTTTATAGTGATATATTTTAGATTTTCATATTTTAGGCTCCTGCAATTTAGCTATAATAAAGAATTTTCATTTTTATATTTATAGACTGTTTTAGTGAGATAAAACTATAACAAATTACTGCACGTGTTCATTCCAAGTATTTCCAGTTTTTAAATGTAAAGCATTATTAATCTCTGGAGAAGCAAACAAATAAAAATAAACAGAAATGAATGCTACATTTCTGAATCCTTTCAATAAGAATATGAGAAAAAAAGCTTTTATTTTTCTGCTAAATTAATACTTGTACCTTAAATGACTTATTACCTTTCTGATACATTCATAAATCTTTTTCTAGAGCTTATCTCAGGGGACTCGGGGCTCATGGCAGGGGACACACTGGCAGGGGCAGCGGAGACACATTACTACAGACAATTTAGAGACGCCAGTTTATCTACACTACTTTGGACTCTGAGAGGAAACCAGAGTACCGAGAGGAAACCAAAGCATTCTGAGTTCAATCTCCACCCAAGACCCAACCCAGGAGGTGTGAGGCACATATGCTAACCACTAAGCCACGATACTCTCCTTGTTAATAAAGATTGTGTTTAAACAAGAGAAATAATATTGTTGAAATGTTTGTGACTAATGTCTAAGAAGAAAGGTGTGGTATTTATTGTATTTATTGCATTATACTATAATGCAGATGGACATCTGGTTTCTGTCTTGTACAGTTGGAACAAGTCAAAGAATCTACACTGTGTGATTCTAGCAGTTTTTCACGATTAGCGCATGTCACACTCAGTGAGATAATCTCAATAAGGCTACTATGACACATTACACATGAAGCTTCTCAAGAAAATGACTATGTTCTGCTATACTGGTTGCACAGCGAAGGAGCTCTTCAACTAGAAAGCATGAAATAGCTTCATGTTGTCATAATAGTAAATAAACTTGATAAGCAGTGAGTTTCTATGCTATATTAGCTGGCTGCACACCTGGAAGCTGTAATTCATCGTCTGTTTCTCCCCATGCTGCCTGTCATGATATAACTGTGATGAGACATTACAGAGTTTCGCTTTTGTTGCTGCAGTTGAACACACTGCTCTTCTTTTAAGAAGAATGAACGCAGTGCACAGTGTAGTATTCACCCATTTAGGATAGAACATGCTGTTCACATTGGCCTCAAGGTGTTAAATCTCTGTAATTATCAGCTCAGTTGAGGTTTGAAGTAATGGTGCTGCAATCCTTGTGTCTGTGGAACAGAATGGAAGCTGAAATGCCTCGTTAGTGACCTGGTGGAACAGCAGACAACAGAACAACACGCTCCTGATTTTAACTTCCTTTCCCATCCTGTCCTTAAATCATCCAACCAGACATGGGAATTTTCATTCCTAATTGGTTACTTGCTATTGCTTTCTGAATGTTGTTTACACCCAACAGGATATCAAGATATATCTTAGCAACAGCGATGTCACTTCCTGTGCTCATGAATATTCATTTTAAATGGTCAATACATTCTACAAGTCAGAATTTAATTCTAATGTATTTCCTGCTGTTAAATCACTCACTGGTCACTTTAATATGAATGGCCAAGCAGAAACCTGACCAAGAGCTTCAGCTAATATTACCAACAATCTCAGTAACTATGAGCATGACATTTCAGACACTGCTGATTTTTTTTAAGGATTTTTCACACAAAACAGTCTCTAGACTTTACACGAATTGGTACATGAAATGTCAAAAAAGTCAATGTCAGTATCAATGAGTCAAAAAAGTCCCACAAATGAAAATGCCAGACTGGATTGAGCTGAAAGGAAGGTTACAGTAACTTTTCTTTACAATTGTGATGGGCAGAAAAGCATCTGACAATACGCACCATGTTAGAGGATGAGTATATATATATATATATATACTAAATAAAAATTACTGTTTTACTGTAACATTAGTGTTATATGTCTGATATGATTGAAATGCTATTATGGCTCTTTGCCCTGTGTAAAGCAGCAGCAGTGTTAATGAGTGTACACTGATGACCTCACACAAAGATAAACACACACACACACACATACTTCACACGCCTCTGAATGAGCTGATTAAAAAAACAGTGACAGAAGGAGAGGAAGGATAGAATGAAAAAGGGAAAAAGATGGGTTAGTGAGCAAGTGTTTTTTGAGAGAGAGAGAGAGAGAGAGAGATACTGAGAAAAAGATGGAAATGAGAGACAGAAAATAATGAAAAGACAAAGTTTAAGGGTTTACTGAGAGAGAGAGAGAGAGAGAGAGAGAGAGAGAGAGAGAGAGAGAGAGAAAAGAAAGGCTAAGAAAGAGAAAAAAATGAGGTCATCAGGAAGTGAGAGATTAAATAGAACAAAGATCTAAAAGACACAAAGAGAGTGAAATACTTTAGAGATACAGAGAAAGGAGGATAACTAGATAGATAATCAACAAATAGAAATAGTTAGAGATGAGGTACAGGGTGAGAGAGAGAGAAAGACTCAAACAGGGATATAAAGAGGCCGACAGATGGACAGTGAGAGAAGAGAGACAGATGGAAAAGTAAGAGAAAGGATTTGGGTATATAAAGAGACAGAACTTAAAGGGAGAGCGACAGACAGAAAGTTAGGTATAGAGAGTATAGAGAGAGTATAGAGAGAGGTATAGAGAGAGAGAGAGAGAGAGAGAGAGAGAGAGAGAGAGAGAGAGAGAAAGGCAAACAGACAGACAGACAGACAGACAGACCATGCTAGTCATTTTAGATTTAACGCATCTAGCTTCACCATTTCACCCTTGCATCCTCCCACCATTATTTTTTGACCCTTATCCAAATGGGACGTTCTGCTCTCCACATTTCCACACCTCTGTATTTCATTATGTGCTCTTGTTGCTCTGTGTGTTTTATAGAAATGCGACAGCGTTCTTTATATGGACTGTGGGCACAGTGGCGTATAAAGGCACCAGGAATCTGTGTGCATGAGTTAATGTGTAATGAGAAAGAAAGGAGCGGCAAAAGCTTTTCCTCTAACTTTATAGGAGCCAGTGTGAGAGAGCAGCAGTTAGAAACATTTCATAGCCTCATCTTTTCTGAGTTATCGATTTTAACTCGGCTTGTGATTAGCACACACAATGAGTGTACACACACTGTCAGTATGCATGAGTTAATTTAATGTGATAAACCTTCGACCCTTCCCTCATCATAATTTTTCATAACTTATGCACGATGGTGATATTGGAGTGGAGACAGATTCCATTAAGACACTATAAAGGCTTATTACACACACACACACACACACACACACACACACACACACACACACACACACACAGAGTTCAGAGCCAATCATTCATTAATCTCTGACCATCACTTCACTGCATGTATCATATCTTAGATTTATTCAGTTGATTCAGTTCGAATAATTTAGTAATGTAATCTTAATAATAATAAAAGTGTTGATATTTAACAGAAGAAAAAGCTGATGGTTTTCTGTCAGTGTGTCAGTGCTTTGTGACAGTAGGGACTTTCTCTGCTTTTTGTGATTTCTGGTTTCAACATTTTATCTTTTATTAATTTAAGTGGCTGGTGATTAACAGATGTTTGTAGCTGCTACAGCATACAACTAATTTGTTGGTTACTCTTTACAGTAAAAGTAAATGAATAAGAGAAATAATGCAGAATACAAATAATGTGATAAATCAAACATCCCCTAAGTGTGAAATATTTACGCAAAAATAAATGTTTGAAAAAAAAAGACTCAATCTGAAAACAAATTGTTCATGTGAAAAAAAATGTGAAGACAATTGAACATTGTGTTAAAATACTACATGTCACCAAAATATTAATGTGGAAATAAAAGAATAATGCAAAATAATGGAAAAAACGTGTTAAAAATAAATTGTGAAAAATGAATAATGTGAAAAATCTATGAAGGGTCTAAAAACCTCATGTGCTTAACAGATATAACGGATACTGAAATGAGAATAAAGCAGATGATATCTAATGATATTTAATGGTTCTTGATGGTGTCTGATGGACAGGGCGTTGAGGGGCTCAGTGACCTGGCACAGAATCAGACAGCCTACGGATAATATCATAAAAACTCAATCACTAAAACTCTTTGCTTGTAAGACTGCGGGTTTTTTATTTTCTTTTGTTGCTAATATAATATCTGTCTTCTTTTTTTTTCCCCTTCGTTTTTTTCTTCCTTCTTTTGGCAGGCATATAAAAAATACTCAGCCATGCTCTTGTCAAATCACACAGGCCCTAAACAGCCATCATCGTGTTGATGCTGTCGCTGTGCTGGGAAAAGTAACAAAGAGAACAAGCAGCAGCAGTGCACATGAGAGCCGTGGGATCGGGACTAGCGCTTTGTCTGTCTTTGATTCACCATGCTCCTACAAACACTCTCGTCTGTCAGAGAAGGAACGAGCGAGTCACCTGCTCTTTCTCAGCTCTGCTACCTGCATGTTTCTAGATGTGGAGCATGTGTGAGCAAAGTAAACATATAAATCAATAAACACAGTCGAGACTCCAGACGAGCCGCAGAAACGTGACAGAACAGCTGTGGACCAGGTTCCTCCTGAATGCCTCGCTCTGCTAATAAAATACACCAAATAAATATTTCATTTCACAAAGCTTGGGAGAAAAAAGTTTCTTTATTTATTTGATTTGAAATCCATACCAAATAAATCCATCCTGAGGTCTCTGGCTGCGGGGCTGAGAAACGAGAGACTGATTTGTGAAGAGCTCTATATCGCTAAAAGGACTGGGGTTTTTTTTCGTTTTATTTCAGCCTTTTTGAAAATCATAGTCAAAATCCATAGCAGAGGTTACAGAGTACACATAACCAGGGTCAGTACAGGCAAGTCAATATCTGCAGGAGGTAAGAGGCCAACACAACACAACAGAAAACACTACAAGAATAAAAACTAATAACGAAATGTGTAGAGTTATGTATGAGGTATGATGTTTTATGCGACTGTAGAACTCGTGCTGCAGGTTTATAAAATATCCACTACTGAATGATGGACTCGGGATTCCACATGACTATTAACTTTTAATGGGCTAAATAATAAAATAGCAGCCGAAGAGCAGGACAGGACCGTAAAGGAGTAAGTAGAGTGCATGAGAGACGCAGTCACACTGTTCAGTCTCTACATCAGTTTAGAGGTGATACACAAGTCAAAGGTTTTATCAGATAAATATCAGAAATCAAAATACAAAATAAAGTTCTATTAAAAATACTGTATGGCTCACAACAGCAATACTATAGAAACATATGACGACATATTACGGGGTGTAACACAATGCCTTTTTTTCATGATCTCGGCTACATCACCCTTATAATTAGCCTCAACCAGGGATGAAACTCCATCAGACGACAGAAAAATGGAGTCTGATGGAGTTTCATCCCTGGTTTAATTGACTGCAGACTTGTTTTAACATATTTAGCTGGTACTATTGACCACGATATAAACAATCGTAAATTAGTAGCTTAAATCAAAATACAGTGACCCTGACCAGGCAGTTACTTGGGATTCCATTAAAGCTTGGTGTTGTGCGTGTGTGTGTGTGTTCGTGGTCGTCGTTCTTTCTCGCTTGAGCTGCATATCTGACTGTTCAATTGACTACATGATGGAACCCAAAACAAATAGTGTACCTTCTATTCACGTCTGTACCTATTTTAAACACATTATCTATTTGCTCTGAATAATGTGTTTGAAATTGGTGAATTTACTATTACCATATAACCGCCGACCTTGCAAAACAGCAGGGGTATGAAACATCATTATTAGCCTGGAGTACTAGTAGTACAGTATGGAGGTGAAATTATTTTAGTAGCGAATATAAATATTTAGGAGACACAAAGTCAGATATGCGCTGATGTGCTGTGTAGCATTTTGTGCGTCAAATGTAGAGGCAGACCAACTTACAGCACGATATGCCACAAAAACACGATGAAAATGGTGTAAATAATATCTGACTTCCAGAAACCTTCCCCTACTAGGAGCAAAGATCACTACGGTTAATGTAGTAGAAAGCACCAATAATAAAACAGTGATTTTAATAATATTCTAGACAATAATTCATATTAAATGCTTAAATGTATTTTTAAGCCATGCCATATTTGTCTAAGCATGTGAATATGATTTTGGGTTTCCAGAACCTTCTGCAACATAACAATAAACTTATTTATACTGTAAATGACAATTTTAATAAGTTACTGAGAAATATCATATATCATGTCTAACGCTTTCAAATCATGAGGAATCATGTCTTGAGACAGTTCAGGAAACCATTATAGCCTTTATAGAAACCATAGTTTGTTCTTCAGTCATTACCTGGTTTGTCTCCACCACCAGTCTACAGTGGTGAATCATCTCACCAGATTTGCTACAGATTCCTTCCATCTCAGACAGCAGTTATTTCTTAGGAACCCCTTCCAGAAAATGCTTCAAAGCACTCAAAACCAAAACCAACAGGCGCTTGTACATTTTCTTTCCCAAAGCCAGATCACTGCTGCAGGAGAATCATTCCTCACTCCAGCTGAAAAACAGTGTAATTATAGCCCATGTGCCTCTCACAGCCTGCTCTACCAGTCTACTGAAATGTCTCCAGTACAGTACATGCTGCACCACACATTTCTCAACTCACATTTTTACACATACATGCATACAGTGTTAAATGTTTCATGCACTTTATGCTAATTTGACTGAAATATTTTTACTGTATATATTTTGCAATTATTAACTTTGCTAGTTGCTGCTTAAAGAGGATGATCCAGAGCTGTACATGATTGTTATTCAGGCCATAGCTGAACATTGAGGACCTCCTAGCAACATCCAAGATACTGCTATAGACAACATCCTTGATACAGTGAAGCTGACTGAGCTGTAAGAATGGCTCTGTTTATGAACATGAACAACCCGGGCAATGCACGCTCAATTCAAGAATACAGGTTTTCAGCAGCCAGAGGATCCAAACAACTGCATTTTAACAACTGCCATGTTTGTCAATAGTGGAATATTATACCGTCTCTATTTTACACACCCTTTTATTCTTTTTAATTTATTAGAGTTGTCGATAATAAAAAAAATTCTAGAAAGCGGTAGCTGCCATTACCAATTAAGATAAAAAAAACCCTCCACAGCTGTTCAGGGACTAAGGACAATTTTCAACTAAACCAACACTTTGCTTCTATTCCTTTCCCCTACAACTTTAACCTGTTCAACCCTAGGTGTATTTTTGAGCCTCTTGCTTGAAAATGACATGCTCAATTTAAGATGAGTATATCTCAAAAACTACAAGATGCATTTGAATGATTCTGGTACGTAGAATGTCAGAAGGCCAGAGTCAGAGAAGATATAACACAGCAATAAAAAAGGGGTAAAAAAAAAGGAGGGGGGGGGGTGCTTCTGGTAGTGCTCATCCTTATACCGTTGGAATCTGTAGAATCTTCTTTTCTCTCTGTTCATTTAGCCACTTGGTGTTGGAATTGTGTTTTTTTAGGTGGAAATCTTCTTGTCTCTTTTTGAGACTTACTTCTGCTATGCATTCAGGCTTTGTATGCTTAAGAAAAGGATTTATTATTTCTGTCCTGGCTCGCCCCTCGTCAGTATCGAAGGGGTTAAAAACTAAGGACCTTTGCTACTACTCTCTAAGACAATTTACACTAAAGCTATCTTTGCTGCAATGCACTACGGTGCATCTTGTCACTAAAATGTGGAATATATTTTCATATTATTTACTATGTGCAATAAACTCAGCTCAGTAATAAATTCAGATAAACTTCATTACACTTGTGAAATTATGTATATTTTTATTGTGTACTCTATTAATTCTACATTTAAATTCTTAAAAAAAACTTAAATTCATTCATTCTTTTATGTTTAGATGGCCTAGTTACTGTCTAAGAGTTGCTAACTAAATTTCCATTGTATACAATGACAATAAAGTACCTTACATTACCTTACAAGCTGGAATGTCATGTAGCATGTCTAACCAGCGTGAACTTGGCCCCCCACCCAACGCAAAACGTCAGCAAAATAGTCTGCTTCGTTTGTGCTGGTTTGTGCTGCAAAAATTTTCGTTTGTGCTGCTTTGGTTTTTTTGATATTAAAAGAATAATTATAGGTAAATCTAGGTCACTCAGCCCCCCCCACCTCCACCAAATTCACCCAAAATAGACTTGTTCGTTTGTGCTTCGTTTGTTATAAAAACAAAAACAGCACCAACGAAACTTTTAGCAGCACAAACCAGCACAAACGGAGCACAAACGAACGAGACTATTTTGCTGACGTTTTGCGTTGGGTGGGCGGCCAGCTTCATGCTGGTGCATGTCTATGGTTGTTCATTCAAGTACGGATTGACACGCTCTTTGCTGTAATGAAAATAATGATGTCCTGAATTCATTTTGCTTTAAAAAAGGGAACTAATCAACTACTAAGTACTAGTCAACTGTTAAAAAAAACGTTGTGCAACATGTAATGTGTACACAGCTGGTTCCAAAAACCCTCCGATCTTGAACATATAGGATGTCTTATATATTTAATCAGGCCATATGGTGGTACTTCCAAATGAACATATGTCATGTTTAAAATTAGACAAATACTTGAGAAATATGAAGACAGTTTTGTATTTCAACTACCCTGAATGGTTTTACACTCAAGACTCTAGAAATAAAATAAAATAGTCAACTGGAATGAATTTCTGGAGGAGAATTATATAAAATCACATTGTCTGGTGTCACCTAGATGAGGATGGGGTCCTTTTTTGAGGCTGGTTCCCCTCAAGGTTTCTTCCTCATGGCGTCTCAGGGTGTTTTTTGTTGCCAAAGTCACCTCTGGTTGAATTTTAAGATTTCTGTAAAGCTGCTTTGTGCCAAAGTCCACTGTTAAACGCACTATAAATATAAACTTGAATTGAATTGAATTTGCATGATTAATTGGTACACAGTACACATGAACAATTTTGAATAGATAAGGTTGGAAAAATAGACAGGGTCAGTATTGCATTTCCTAGAACTTCATTCATATGATATGCAACAAAGTCGCCACGAGTCATTCGAAGTCTGAACTCAGGTTGGAAAGACTAACCCAAAGACAAAAAGCAATAAGTGAGAACAATGTTTGAAGGTCAGCAGAACTGAGCCAATCAGAAAGAAGGAAGAAGGACAATTTCAGTCTTCTGTAACATTCTTGAAACCACAGAATGAAGTGGGGCTATAAAATATCCATTGAATAATGGCCTTCTTTGCTCCAAAGACAACAACAAAAACAAAAAAAAAAGAAAAAAACAAACAACAAAACAAAGAAATATCCAAATGAACATGACAAGTAAATGTTATTATGACAGTATCCATAATTTGCAAAGTTAAATCTAGTAATTTATTAATTCTTTATAGTTTGCTTGTTGCCAGGTCATGAAAAACTCCAACTACAACCAATGCTGCATGCATGAAAATATTATTAAACTATCCATACCAGGGGGTTTAAGTGATTTGTACAGAATAAACCACATGGTGAGATGCAGTTTTAGGAAAATAAGCAAATTTTGTGATGTGGCAAGGCATGAAGCACAGTCACGGTTACCACCCTCAAGATCATTTTTTTATCCTTTTTTATGTACTATAACAACAGATCCTTAAGCGTTTTATTATTTTTTTTCTGACACCGTGGCATCTTCCCAACACGAATCATATTTTCTTTATTCAAGAATGAATTTATTCATTGTAGAACATATGTGGAGCAACATAGCTGCTGTCCTCACCTTATTGCAGCTGTAAACAGCTGTTCCTTCACCTACCTTTATTCTACTCTTACTTTATATTTGGGTTTCTGGGTTTTGTTTATCTTCTTTGGAATGACAATGAATCTGGAGTCTATCCTAGGAAAGGAAAGTCAGGATTACTCAGTAAATGTCTGCACCACCACGCTGTCCTCTCTTGACGTAAAAAAAAAAAAGAAGTGTGTCATTTTATTAAGAAACCACAAACTACTCTCATCTGATAAAATGACATCTTTAATTCAGAATGTTGCAAAGCACTGACACCAGAAATTCATCTCAAAAATGACACATAACCACCTCCTCTTCTCTGAAGATCGTCCATCAATCGACTCCCTGTGTAGGCTATTACTATTAAACAAGAGCAGCATTGCAAAAATAATTGTGCAAAATAATACAAATCAACACTTTATGACCAATCAAAAGGGAGAATCCAACAATTCTGTGGTAATATGTAAGATTAATCCTAATCTGTGAAAAGGACAACTGTTCTTGAAGGATTGTTAGAGTGAAACCTAGTAAGACACTATCTTTCAAACACTAGCGTTTGGGATCGTCCCTGTCTCACTCATTGTTGCTCTCCCGTTTACCCAGTGCCCTGTTTAGCACAATGAGTCCAGCTATTAACACCGTGCATGCGTGAAAAGAGGAGAACACTGCTGCATTATTCATTAGAAGAAAGCAAATAAATAAATAAATAAATAAAAAAAACGGCAACAAGCCTTTGGCTCGATCTCTCCTCTTGGCCTCTGTCTCTGTTTTTTTTTTTTTTTTTTCTTTTTTTTTTTTGTTTGTTTGTTTTCAGTTCCATGGCTTGGCTGGAATTGGAGTGAGTTTGGCCATTTTACATCAGTATCAGAGACTGAGATGTTTCACAGGAAATATAATCGAGTTATGTTTGGCAGACACAAAGCCACAGAATTGCTCGCTTTAGAGGAGCTTTTAATGATTTTTGGACTGTGTTATCTCTACTTCATTGCATTTATTTCAAAAAGAAAACGTCTCAGATATGAAAAGGGATGGAAAATGACTTTTTTTTTTTTGCCAGTGTCACACCTGCATATTTTGGGGAAGAAATAAGAAAATGATTAGAAATTTTTGACATGAAGTATGATTAACAGTTTTTGGACTCCGTGCTCTTGTCATCCACTCAAGCACTAACATTTATTCAGCTCTATTCTATTCTGTCTTTCTTTTCTCTTTTTGTTTTTTTTTCTTTTACTTTTCTTAGTATTTATTTTTTAGTGTTTTCAAACTGAATGTGTGTGAATGTTTTGTAAAATGGAAGATGATGGATGCTTTTTTATTATAAAAATTGCGAACATTAATGCTGTAAAATAAGCCTTAGCATTTTATATTGATCTCTGGTTTGAAATTTACCTTGAAGCCTGACATCCTCCGTAAAGCTTTTCTCCTTTTTCTAACAACTAATGGCTATGTAGCTATTCATCATGCTGCTAGCATGCTGACTGTTTCATGTCCCTTGATTTGTTGGGTTTCCAAATATACACATGGAGCCATGACTGAGAGCAGGAGCGAAAGAGAGAACGAGATCCTCCCCCGAAACATTTGGATGTCCATCTGTGTGTGGAGTTTTGAGAAAAAAAAAGTCTCTGTGCTCTCTGTCTGGCTGTCTTCCAGACCCGTCATGAATTTGCATTTAAGAGGGAGCTGTAGCACTTTCTTGACAGCAGCTCTTCCATCCATATCTCTACTGCCTCACACACATCCTCCCCTTTCTCACAGCTTCATAAGGCAAAGGAAACAATCTGTGGCTGACCTTTTGAAGCTGGACTTTGATTCTATTTCAGAAATCTCTCTCCCTCCCTCTCTCTCTTTCTCTTTCTCCTCTCCCTCTCTCTCTCTCTGTAGGTGATGTGTTCCAGGCCATCTTGCTCTGTGGGCTACGTGCACACCGGGACTTTTGGAAAAGCATTAATGATTTCTAAACAGCTAAGAGAGCTGTTGGAACCTGCCAGACGTAGGGGCATCAATACCAACAGCCTGTGGAATACACGGACAGGGGTTTTTTTAGGAAGGTGTGGTGTGGGACAAGGTTTAAGATGTGACAATTAAATAAACACCACAATGTTACAGAAACCCCCAGACTGCCACTCATATAATTCCTCATATTCCTCTTTTCTATCCTTTACTGAACAAACTGCCCATAAAGAGTAAAACATAGCAAAAGTCTTTACATTTGAGTCTGTGAATGGAGTTTTATTCAAGTACAGGTCAGGTACAGGTGTTCCTATTAAAGCGGCTGGTGAGTGCGTGATTACCAATAATAAAAACACAGTCATGATTTATTGTGTCAGAATGGCTTTCCTGGTAGAGATTAATTTTAAATGGAACTGCAGCAGTACAGACGTCACACATAGACGAGTAAATTAGGAGGAACATTATGTTCAATGGTCCATCATTTTCAGGATTCAAATGCACCAGAATAGTCGTGTCAATTATTCATAGAGATTGCAACATCTGGGGAAAAAAATTCTACAAAACCCTTTTTCTGTCATCTATGTTTTGTGAGCATTTAGGCAGCCTGGCTGGCTCAGTCGGCGGGGGTTTTTTCTCCATGGTGGTCCAAGGCTTTGAAGATAGCTGCAGAAGATGCAGCCCGAAGGACACATACAGAGCGTACACCCTTATTACACAAGCTTTAGTTCTCCAACAACAACACTTTTACCCAACTCGGGCAAAACAACACATTTTGTCACATTTCCTGCAGATCAGACCGAACACACACACACACACTTACACACACACTATCTGTGCATTGCTGTGATTATAAACAGTGTTCTGTAATTAACAGTATCTTTATCTTCCTCTTCCTCCTCCAGTTTTGCCCTGCTTTAGGTGCTTATAAATAGCTATTGGAATTCCCTGGTTCACCAAACAGAGCCATCAGGCAAAAATCTCTGAGCAGGAAGGAAGCTAACGATTGACTGGGTGGATCTATGAAGAGCAGTGGATATTCCATATTATAAAGCCAGCTGTGTTTTTCCAACTCAATCTCAGCGACCAAACTGACCTTAACCATGAAATGTTTGGATTTCATCATTCCTATAGACGTGGCCTGGACCTTAAATGTCGATTGTTTGACCAAGACTGTGGAAGGATGCAGTGTGGATCACACCAGAAATTAATGTTTCAAGGTGAAAACATTAAATTAAGCAACAGTTTGTGTGCCCATTTGGTATTCATAGTAGATACTGATGCTGCCTTACAATCTGCACATTTTTGGACTGAGAGGAAACTGGAGAACCCAGAAGCCATGTGAACATCAGGAGAACATGCAAAACTCCTCTTAGGAAGCAATGACATCTATTAATATATTTTTTCCTTCTTCTTCTTCTTCTTCTTCTTCTTCTTCTTCTTCTTCTTCTTCTTCTTCTTCTTCTTCTTCCTTTTTTCTTATTATCAGTGGTTGTTCTACAGTATATTAGCCTATTTGACTGGATTGCAGTGATGGCTTTACTTAACTCTGTGATGAAAGTCCTGGTAAATCTGTTGTTTTCTGCCTCTGTCCTGTCTATAAGCTGGTATATAATACTCAGCCAAGCTTCAATATGGTAAATGGATCATTTAATCCTATTTGCACATTATCACAGCCTGTTTATTGCCAGTCGGATGAGATTGCTCTGTGTTTTTAGACTCAGATTTGGAGGAAATTGAATTGTTTGTCGAAACGGGCACGTAGTTATCAGTCTTTAATTAGAGGTGATAAAACAAAGCGGATCAATCACACAGCCTGTTTACACACACACACACACACACACACACACACACACACACACACACACACACACACACACACACACACACAGAGATACAGACATGCTCTAGAAGTATATCTGACCTCTTAAAATAAATCAGGATTACACAATAATATGGAACAATGGTGTATGAAGTCTAGACCAAATCAATTTGTGCTTATTGCCCAATTCTGTCTTGTACATTTTCCATTTGGATAATTTACCACCTCCATAAGCCTGCTCTTACAAAGTGGCCATACCTCATCCCTAGGATGAGAACATTATTGAGAACATTACATTTCTGTGCATAAAACAGTGTCTTTAGGAACAGAAAACACACAATGATTAGTCCACATGCCTCTGCATGTAATAGTGTAATAGTTGTATGTAAACTTTTACTATTCTAAATCTATAGTCTAGGTGCCTTCTTAGCAATGTGTTTAGCTGTAAGTTTTTCTCTCTCTCTCACACACACACACACACACACACACACACACACACACACACACACACACACACACACACACACACACATACAGTCATGGTGCCACAGAAGTAATTGCTCTTGCTGTAACCAGCAACAAATCAAGCTGCAAGCAGCAGCCACTTCCAGGTCAATAATTTCTATTTGGGTCTAAATGAGCTTTTTCTTAACATATCGGTATTTCTGGCGGCTGCCCCTTTGCCACATCCTCCTGGGGTCGATTGGCCAGTCGATCTCAACGGAAATCTGCGAGTAATGGAAGCTTACGTAACATTTGCAGGGCTCCATGTCTACAAAGCCTTATTGGATCAGGCTCTTTTGGAGCTCTCTCCAAATGCCACTGGATGCCAAGGCTGATGAAGCAGCAGGTCTTACTCAGAGTATGCTCCAAAAGTCTCCGAAAGTGCTCCAACTAAACTGTTTTTCATGATTATATCTAAAATGTTGTACATTTTATTGTATTGTATTTCTCAGAAAATGATTCTGCCTTTTTTTTGGATGATATACTTCTAAATGAGTCTGAGCTTACTGGCAGAAGGCAGGAGGGAAGAAAACAGATAACATATAAACAAGTGTGCCGAATCAATATGAAGATGAAAGACTGCACTGTATGCGCTGTTGAATGAAATGTGATTGCAAAAAGATGTCCATGGGAATGAAGAGGATATCTGGCTAAAAAAAACAGCTAATAACCTAATAACCTTTGTGCCACAGCTAAGGTTTAAAGAATTATTCATATCAAGCCAAATAGCATGCTGTAAAAAAAAAAAAAATCAATAAATTAATGAATAAATAAATTTCCATCGGTAAAATGATAAAACTATATTTATAATTTGTTACTTTTGTACTTTAGATAGATAAATTTGCTGATTTCAAAGCATTTATTTCTAATATAAATAATAAAATTTCAGAAAATAATAGTAATCCGGAATTTGTTTAAAAATAATAATAATAATGATAATGATAATAAATTATCATTATCATTATTATTATTATTATTATTATTATTATTATTATTATTATTATTACAGCAACAACAACAATAATAACGTATTATTGGTGCTGTTGTTATCATTATATTATTATTATTATTATTATTATTAATATTATTATTATTATTGTTGTTGTTTTATTTTTATTATGAATAAATGCTAAATTAAGTTATGCAAAATTTGAGAGTCGAGCTCTCAACTCTATAGGCCTTTATAAAAAAATCTCTTGCGTACACAGCAATGAAAACAATACAGAGCATTTAGAAAAGATTTCTGGAAGACCAGTAGAGGATTTTTGGTGGTAGGAGTAGATGTACAGTAAATAGCCACAGTGTAGGAATGAGCTGGCACAGATATAACACAATACAACTGTAATAGCAGAATTGTAACTCTTTTGTTTTGCAATTGCGACTTTTTTTTTTTACACCAATTACAATTTACACCAATATAGAAGTACTGTATGTCAAAACAAATACAGTAGAAGTTTTCCAGTCATGCCAGAGATTTTGTTTGTCCTTAGATGTACAAAAACTGTAATTATCTATGTAATTATCGTTACACATCCTGTAAGCATAGGTTTCCAAGTTTGTACATGCTACAATCTGTACTAATGGCAGCAAAAAAAGGCAGCACTAAAAAAAAAAAAAAAAAAAAAAAAGAAATTGCACAAAATAATTTTCTGGCTCAGAAGGATGCAGAGCTCATAAAGCTGCTACGCTTTAAAATAAATCAAAATAGAGAAACAAAAAACCCCAAACATAGAATTATCATTATTCACTAGTAACCAAACACTGTAGTAATCATGGACACTATGAAGAGAAAACAAAACTGTAAACAAAACAAAGGGAAAAAAAAAACAATTGGCATCCTTATTACCCTGCATGTGTTTCACCCTATGTGCTTAATGGACATCTGATACGATTTTTTAAATGTTTAATATTTTCCAAGCTACTGTAAAAAAAATAAATAAATAAAATAAATAAATAAACAAACAAACAAACAAATAATTTATATCAGGAAATCTATTTACTTTTGAATATTTTTTCAACTGACCCATATGATTTTACGTCTGTGTCAGCCTTATTGATGTTCATGGCCAAAGGTGTGTGAACACCTGACTATCACACTTAATGTGCTTGTTGAGAGACTTGTTTTAAAGTTAGTCTCACCCTTGCTGTTGTAATAACCTCCAATCCTCCTGGAAAGGCTTCTACAGTTTGGAGCATGGCTGTATGGATTTGTTAGAGAGATCAGGCACTGAACATTAGAGATGGAACACTAGAACATTAGAGATGGAACACTAGAACATTAGAGAGGGAACACTAGAACATTAGAGAGATCAGGCACTGATGTTGTATGAGGAGGTCTGGGGTCCAGTCAGTGTTCCCAAAAGTTACATCATTTCCTGTCCAGTGTCACCAAAATGAGGATGAGGTTCCCTTCTGAGTCTGGTTCTTCTCAAGGTTTCTTCCTCATATCCTCTCAGTGAGTTTTCCCTTGCCACCGTCGCCTCTGGCTTGCTCATTATGGATATAGATAGATATCAGAGATACTGTATATAGTAAATAAATTTTAATCTTAATTTTTTTTGTTTATATACTTCTGTAAAGTGAGAAAAACATTTACAAACTTTTAACAATGTGAACTGATAAAGGCACTATACAGATAAATTGAATTGAATTGAAATGAATTCCAGTTCCTCCCAAAGGTGTTCAGTGATGATGAGGTTTTTCCACGCCAACATTAATACATCATGTCTTTATGGAGCTCACTTTGTGTACAGGGTGTTACACTGAATCAAGTTTATTCTCCTTAATTCCACTGTACAGAATTTGTAAAGCTACAGCATACAAACACATCCTGTAACACATCAGTTTGGGGATGAACTACATAAAGACATGATGGTTCGGTGTTCACAACCTTTCGGTCAAATAGTGCATGTGAGTAATATAAAGTCTGTAATTTGAGTAAGTATTGAACTATTTATCTTTAAAAAAATGAGGTTAAATAAGGTACTTTACCATCTATGAAAAAACAATACAAAAAAAAAAAAACGTAGCAACTCTCAGACAACAGCGAGAACATTAAACATAAAACTCATGAATGAAATTTAAATTAAAAGGATAAAAAAAGAAGAGTTAAGAATAAATAAACAGAGTATATTATAAAATATATACTGTACAAGGTGGTACATACATGTAATGCCTTGATTATTGATTATTGAAATGTATATTAATGTGTAGATATTGCACATAAAAGTAGTATGTCTCTAATAGTATAAAACATGAGACATATCACACATTGCATGGAATGACAATGCATTACAACACTAGTAGCACTTCCATACACTGCATATACAAGACATTTAAGGATCTGGTGGAATCAATTAAAAAAACTTCATCAATGGCAACAGAATACCACCTTAATTTATAGGAATAAGGTCAGAAATAGAATATAGAAATATAGAAATAGAAACTAGAATATACTAGAATATACTATGTATATATATATATACACACACACATACTGTACACCTACAGGTGAATGGTAAATAAGTCCCAGGTGGCTCTCATTAACTCGGCTTGCCTTTAGTAAGCATGTGGGAAGGAAGGCTGGAAAACCTGGCAAGGAGTGGAATACTATTTAAAGTGACATGCACACTAATGATAAAAATAACAGCACTTTATTCTACCTTGTAAACAACTTCTGTAAATTCTACAGTAAAGTACTGAGGAATACACTAATATTTTCCAGTTATGTTGCTTAGCAGTATCTTTAACTTTACAGTAAAGCTGGGTTTAAATGTCGTCAAATTTCTTTGTCTGAGTTTTTTTTTCCATCTTTACTTTTATAAAATATTTTGTCGTATCAGGTTTTGAATGAGATTCAAATATTTTAAGCTACATGTAGCTTGTTTTACTGTAGGTCATAAAGTGAAGCTAGGCAATGCTAGGTAATGCTAGCGAAGATTAGCGATGGTTACTAGCCAGACTAATTTTTTGAAATTGAAAAAGTTAGTCTGCTACGTTCATTTTTTTTGTTTGTTTTTTGTTTTTTATTATATATTTTCAGGAAAGTTACTTACTTGTTCGCTGATGGTGGTTCTCATTTTACATTTTTGAAGTTTTTTATTGTAAAGGATGAATGTTTATTTTTGCAATTTCCTAAACTGAGTGAAATAACTGCTTTAACTGGTTGTGGTGGCTCAAGTGGTTAAAACTCTGGGTTGTTGATTGGAAGGTTGGACTTCAAACCCCAGCACTGCCAAGCTGCCACAGTTGGGCAATTGAGCAAGGCTCTTACCCCTCTCTGCTTCAGGGGCATCATAGCTGCCCCTGCACTCTGACCCCAACCTCCTCAGTTGGGATATGAAAAGAATTCCACTGTGCTGTTATGTATATGTGGTGATAATAAAGGGTTTTTTTTGCCACAATTTCTATTTCAAACACATTGTTATCAAATTCATTGTTCATGTTTGGAGTAGCCAATTCACACTCATGTTTTTGGCATGTGAGAGGAAACCAAAGACCCCAGAGGGAACCCACACGGACACGGGGGAACATGTGAATCTCTATAAAGACAGTAACCTGAGTTCAGGATCAAATGAGTTAGCTGTGAAGCTGTACCTGATACTCAATTGTGCTACTAGAATAGTTTCTGGTTTATTGTTGTCATGTGGCAACTCCATTTTCATTGATGTGTATGAAAGATAACATTAGATTCAGACTTCTTGAGATTCATTGCATAGAGCCGTAGTGATATTGCATCGGCTGTCATGATACAGAAAATATGTTGGCCAAGCTAAGTCAAGTAATATAGAACAACAAAAGCCAGATTCCTCAGAGGAGCCGTGAAGCTTGAGGAAAATAAAAACCCGCCGACTGGAGGCCATGATCCAAACAGCCAGTGGGACATTCATAATAGAATGTGTGTGTGTGTGTGTGTGTAAGGTGAAGGAACCGGAGCCAGGCGCTCAGGGCCAGAAGCAACATGAGCATGGCATAATGAGAACGTGTCAACAGGCTGTCAGCTAGCAGTCCAACACACACAGGCACACACACGCACACAGACACACAAAAAGACACACACATACATGAATATGAACGTGCAGAGTGATGTGGATCTCACGCTGGAGTGGACATCCAATCAAGAGCTCATGTTTTGCATGATTTCATGCGCAGGGACCCCCGTCAGGCTACGCTGCAGTCTGAATTGGTCTTGTTCTCTGCAATGCAAATGGACCAGTGGTGTATAATATACTGTGGTTTGTTGCTTTGCACGTTGTAAAGTGGGAAGGACTTAATCACTGTGTGATATGTGTTGTGCACACTGGAATATTTAACATCTAAGGCATTTGGGCTAGGCATTCCTGTTTACTGTTCAAAATGATTGCATTGAAGTGAAAAAAAAAAAACAATTCCATTAATTCATCGACAATCAGCAACAGTACAGTATACTTTATTAGAAACACTTGTATATCTGCACATTCATACAATTATCTAATCAGCCAATCATGAGGTAGCATCACAATGCATATAGTCATGCAGACATAGGTCATGAGCTTTAGGTGTTCAGATGTTCAATAAAACATCAGAATTAAGAAATTTTGATGTTTTTGACTGTGATCATGGAATGGAGGTTGGTACTAGAAGGGACTGGACTGAAAATTTCAGAAACAGCTGATATCCTGGAAATTTCACAAACTCTAGAATTTACACAGAATGGTGAGAAAATAAAAAAAAAAAGCACATTGAGTGAGCACAGTCCTGTGGGTGGAAATGCCTTGTTAATGAGAGAGATCAGAGGAGAATGTGTAGATTGGTTACAGTTACCGGAATGTCGATAACAACTTAAAACAACTGTGGTGAACAGAAAAGCATATCAGCAAGCACAAAACAACAGACCATTGGAGGGTCTACCAGCTGTACCACACTGAGTCCCACTCCTGTCAGCCAAGAAAAGGAATCTGAGGCTGTCATGATAACAGACTTACCCAAACTGGACAGATTGGACAAAAACAAGGCACTACACTAATATGGTAAATCTAATAAACATGCAAATGTATTTAAATAGTGTAACTAAATACAAATGCATTATTTGTTTGTTTTCTAATCAGGTATACTATCGATTATTTTGTTGCTGTTTGTTTTTATATTAGCAATTGCAGTGCTCATTCATTCATTAATTAATTCATTATGTTCATTCATTCATTCATTCATCCATCCATCCATTCATTCATTCCAATGCCTGGTGCAGGTGAGTTTTAAATTTGGCTACTTTTGTCTGTTTAGATTTTGTGAAATGGAGCCAACAATATTCAACAGAAAATGTAATCGGTAGACATAAAGAAAAATCTGATAATGTATGATTAGAATAATAGAGTCTGCACACTCAAATTTAGTTGAGAACATTTATAAACTGGAGGTTGAGAAGCCCTGAGAATCAGAATTCACAGCCAGTGCTGCCATTTCTACCTCTATTCTGCTTTCTAGTGTTTCCAATTTCTTTAGTTTAGTTTTGGTCAATTAAAGATGCAGTTTATAATGTTTAAAGTTGTTCTTGGGCCTGTTGTATATTTTTGAAAATAGTTTCTACAAGCAAATTCTACACATTATTCCCAGGCAAGTTATTGTAGTAGTTTGTTGACAATTGTTTCAGCCTGAATATTAACTCAACCGAAACATTCATTCATTCATTCATTCATTCATTCATTCATGCTCTCCCGCTTATCCGAACTATTCTCGGGTCACGGGGAGCCTGTGCCTATCTCAGGCGTCATCGGGCATCAAGGCAGGATACACCCTGAACGGAGTGCCAACCCATCGCAGGGCACACACACACTCTCATTCACTCACACACTAGGGACAATTTTCCAGAGATGCCAATCAACCTACCATGCATGTCTTTGGACCGGGGGAGGAAACCAGAGTACCCGGAGGAAACCCCCGAGGCACGGGGAGAACATGCAAACTCCACACACACAAGGCGGAGGCGGGAATCGAACCCCGACCCTGGAGGTGTGAGGCGAACATGCTAACCACTAAGCCACCGTGCCCCCTCAACCGAAACAACACACTGTTTTTATGTTTCTATCACAACTGCATTTTATCTCACAGATATACTAAATTAGCCTTTTAATATTTAGTTGCCACACACTTTTTTCCATTTTCCAATTTCCATTTTCTCGCTAACAAATTTTAGTTTGAATATTGTATATATATATATATATATATATATATATATATATATATATATATATATATATATATATATACGGTATATAACAAAATATCTGTGTGTCTGTTTGTATAGCGAGTCCAATTTTAAATTCACTTGGTGCTCATGTCAGGATTAGGAGGATAATGTTTTCTAAAATAGGACGATCAGTCTTGGCACAGTCCTTTTATCCAATGCAAACAGAACAACTCGGTTTCAGCTATATTAAAAAGACACCAGAAGAATCCAGGTGGATCTTGGCTCTGCATATTTAATGCTGCACACATTTAAAATGAATTAGGTGGCAAATACACAACTTAGTAAAAATGCAAAGCATGTAAGCATCTTTTCTGCTTATAATCCACAGGACAGCCGTAACTTTAAAGCCACTTGACTAATATTTTGTAGAGTCCCGTAAGGCATGGACTCCATCAAGGGCTCCGAAGGTGTGCTATATTATGTGGTACCAAGACATTAGTAGCAGATCCTGTAGTTTGAGACGTGGAGCATCCATCACATTCCACTGACACTCAATCTGCTTGAGTTCTGTAGAATTTGGAGACACCTTGAATTGTTTGTCATGTTCCTCAAACAATTCCTGAACCTTTTTCAAGGTAAACGTGGTCTGCAACAATGTTTAGGTAGGTCCTAGGATTTAAAGTAACATCCACATGAATGCTAAGACTCAAGGTTTCCCATCAGATCATTGCTCAGAACATCACACTGCCAGTGCATCCTGGTGGAAACTTTTCCCCAAGTAAGTGTCAAATATTCATCAGACCAGGCCATCTGCTTCTGTTGCTCCATTGTCCAGTTCTTAAGCTCACAAGCCCATTGTACGTGCTTTTTGTGGGTCATCATGGACACTCTGACCAGTCTGTGTTCTGACACCATTCTATCATTAATATTTTCAACAATTTGTGCTACAACATCTCGTTTGTGTGATCAGAATAGAGAGAATGGCCTTACCTTCCTTCCCTGAGCACATCCACTAGTCTTGGGCATCCTTGACCCTGTAGATGTAGAGATAGAAACTGGCTTTGGTGTGTTTATTTTCACTAGTAATGTTTATGTGATGCAAAAAGATGCACAAAGCAAGACAATATGTATAATATTAGGGGTTGGGGTTGTCAAATTCCATAGATATTTTAAACATTCTAGCTTTGGTGAAATAAACATGATGTATAAATTCACACTGATTGAATGAGTGTCATGAACAGTCAGGGGTATTAGGTACAAATCTCCTCTTACTGGTTTGCTGATATCTCCTCCACCCACAAGGACTTAGATAGAATCCAAGGACTCTAACAGTAGAAGAAGAATCGGGTTGTAAATAAGAGGAATCGTTATGGACTGGTGATTGAAAAAGTGTCAGTAAGTGCCTCATTAGGTAAACAGTAAAACTATGGAGCTTGTCAATGCTGGGCAGAAGGAAAGAAAACCAAAGGCAACTCTCGTATTGTGCTACGTACAATTTGACAAAATGAGCTTCAGAACTTCTGAGATTATCATTTTTATTTAAGGAAAAATAGTAGAGACAACAAAGTTCAATTTGTATTACTTTCAATTTATGTTTTTTACAGATAAAAAATGATCGCCTATCTAAAAATCTCCCAGAGTGGCCAACAGGGGGCAGTACGCCTTTGCAAAAAATGTGAAGTGAGCTTTAATCCCTGCAGCCTTAAAAGCCATCAGAAATGTTTTATATGCTTTAATATTTTCTATTTATCCTAGAGATTGTAATGTTTAAATTGTTTGCTCGACTCAGTGATGTGTCTCCTTAATGCAGAATTCATAAAACCTAATAGTTGTGAATAAAGCATCAGGAGCAAAGAGTAAAATCATTTTCTTTGGTGTTAAAGTCACAGCTTGACTTATCTTTCAGTGTAAAAAAGCACTGAATTATGAGCCGACAAGGTTTGTGTCAAATATTACAGAGCTTCATTTCAGTTCCGGTCGGTAAAGCTGTCACTCCTGAGATATTACTTATTTCAGAAACAAACATGGGCTCCAATGAGAGAGGCACAATAAACGCACAATCTGATTTGTAACAGAGCCAAGACACAAGGCTTGTGAAAATGGACTCGCATTTCTCAACCTCTTCAGCGTTGTTTATCAATCGTTTTATCAATTCATCATCATTTCTCCATCATCACACCGTCCATCAGTGGAGACAGAAGCACTGCTGGATTTATGTCTCTATAAAGTGAATTGTCTGAGAATTTGACCGTTGTGTATAAGGAGCTCATAAGAGTGATTGAAACACAGCCTGCAGCTTGAATAGGGTGACATGAATAAAGCAAGGACTTAACATGGATGAAACTGTATGAACAATTGACGCTGCGAGTGAGTAGTGTTAATGTCATAGAGGTGATGAACTAAAACACAACGCACACAGTAGATTTTAATACGGTTTGTGTAGATATCAGACGGTCCTCTTGAAGAAAAGAGGGTTGTATGAGACTTTTTAATAATTTATTTATGAATCATTTCTTTCGGCCGTGAATTAATGGCACAGGAATTCAGAGAGTCCCTGGAGACGGAGAGTCCCTCCAATAGGATGTCATGAGGGACGAGGCTGTGGAGCCCACGTCAGATCCAACACAAATGGAGCCACCATTCTGGAAATCTCTCTCTCTCTCTTTCTCTCTCTCTCTCTCTCTCTCTCTCTCTCTCTCTCGTGCTCTTACTCCACACGCTCGCTTTCTTTATCTCTCTCTCCATCAGTCTTTAGAGTCAGTTCCCTTCTCGCAGCTATGTAGTTAGGTGCATTAGGTGTTCTCTCTCACTCTCTCTTTCTCTCTCCCTCTCTCTTGTTTCTTTTTTTTCTTTTACTCTCTCACATCTACCCATAGACATCTACTCCCTATCAGGCTGTCTCTGTTTTCTAATTTCTCTTCTAACCTCCCTCATTGCTGTATTCCTCATGAGAGTTTCCACTTCATGCGCAACAACTGGTAGCTCTCCCCCTTTTTCTCCTCCTCTTCTCTTCTCTTGTGTGGAAGGTCCGCTTATCTTCCAGCACCTGTGCTTTGAAGGGTGTTGGAGTGCAAAGTAGGGAGGGTGGGGGGTTCCTATGGTTTTTGGGTGCACGCCAAGGAGGCAAGAGGAAGCCACGAGGTTTAGAGCTTCTTTACGGCGTCATCATCATCAGCAGTAGCAGCAGCAGCAACAGCAGCTTCAGCAGCAGAGGCGGCAGAAACGACAGAATAGGCAGCGCATCCCTCAGTCTAGCGCTCACTCCGCTGCTCAAGAGGAACAGGAGAAGAGGAGCTTGTGGCTTTGTGTTCGGTCTGAGAGCTGCAGAGAAAAGAGAATCAGAGTAACGGGGACAGACTGACAGGGTAAGACGCTTCCTTGGACTGGGGATTTGAGCCAGTTCTCTTTTCTCCACTTTGCCTTTTGTTCCTTTGTGAAGAGTCCCACTAAGGTGGGGTGGTGGTAGGGGGGTCTCGTGCCGGTGGGTATTGTTTGAGCCGACTGCCGCAGATTTGTGTAATCAGGGCGGTGGATTCTTTTTTTCTGGATTTGTCAGCTGTGTGTACCGTATTAACATATTCATGGGATTCTTGCCCCTTCGATTGAACAGTGATCCTTAGCAGCTTGGAGGAACCAGGAGAAGAGCTTTTAGGATTTTCACTTTCATCTACCATGTATGTCGGTTTGTCTGAAATTTTCCACAGGTTGTTGTTGTTGTTGTTGTTGATGTTGATGTTATTGTTGTTATTTTGTGGTCCAATATTGAAGGAAGCAGACGTACAGAACTGGGACTGAACACAGCAAGTTTGATCTCTTTATGTTGACACTAAGTAAAAAAAAAAAAAGATGCTACAGGACAGCCTGAGCACTTGAGTTGATCCTAAGAATCCTCAGTGTCTTTTCCTGGCCTGATGAGTCTTGTAGCATGAAGAACCATCAGGGCATCTTAATTTAGATTTCAGATTAGAATTTAGATTTAGATTTACAGTTTAAATAACAGGAAAAAGGTTGTTATTGATAAGCACTGTGTGTCTTTCACAGTCCCAATCCTGTTAGTACTATAAAACAAAACAGGTGATAATGTGTGAGTGATGTTCTAGATGTTTGTACAGCCTGTTTCCTGGGACAACTTTACCAAAATGATTAGCAGTACTGCATGATGATGCTAGATATGACTGCTGGATGAGAAACACCTTTAAAGCTGCTTGCATGAATCTGCATTTGAAAATAAGGGGAAAATTATCATTAAGATGATAAGATATAATCCACATTTTTGTGGATAGAGAAAGGTGTACAGATTCCAGTAGACTGACCAAAAAAAAAAAAAAAAAAAAACAGCTCAGTGTTGCTGTCCATCTTTTTCCACTTCCATTTTGGAGCTGGTGCACCCCTCAGAAAATGAGAGTCGTAATAACAGTCATTGTTCCTTTTTTCTGACAGCCGTCATTCCATTCTGCCCCCCCAAACGATCTGTAATTTGCCTCCTGCTGCTAATGGATTTTCTGTATGACTCTCTCTCTCTCTATCTCTCTTTCTCTCTCTCTCTCTCTCTCTCTCTCGGTGTGTGTGTGTGTGATGAGCATGTTTGACTCGGTGGGCTGACGGCAGTTGACTGTTAATGTGGCTTGCAGGAGTTAAGGGCTGGAGGGTGAATGGCAGGAATTAGAAAATTTCTAAGTCATTGAGTGAAATCTGGGCATTTTTCCATCTCTCTGTCCACCTGCCATCCTTCATTACTTTTATCCACTCATCCATTTATCCAAGCATCCATCTATCATTCTATATCACACTGAATACACATGTAGAATTGGACTAAGTCACAAATTGCTCTGTCATTTTCAGCATCCTTGGATCCTGGCTTGTGTATCTCCCTGTCATGTGGAGCCTCTGTGACCATCTGGAAAAACCCACAACTGCTACCAGATGAGTCTCCAGTTCACCATTCAGGTAAGACTTTTGCCTGGCTTTACCTTGCGAGAGGAGCACAAATCACTCCTAGCTCGCTCGCCAAAAACAAAAAAAACAAACAAAACCAAACCCCACAAATCCAAAGTGTGTTCATTTCTGTCTACAGATGCAACCTTTGGCTGGCTTGCCTTGTGAAAAAAAGCCTCACCTTCAATCAGTCCCCCCCTAGAGAGAAGGTCTCTGGTGTTGGCCTGTGTGCCACGGTGGATGTATGAGTGTCAGGCTCTTCCCTCCTCCCTCTTCTTTCTGAGGCTCTCTTCGGTGACGGGTATTCTTGGGTGGATAATACGGATCACGTTGTTATTGCTTAAGAATACGCGTAGTTGAGGAGAGTCATTTTCGACCGTGCCTTCAGGGAGCTGACCTCGGCTTAACCGCTCTCCAGACGTCCTAGCCGAGCACTGTTGTTAGAGGAGGGAAAAAAAAAAAGAGGGGAAAAGAGTGAACGTTTCTATCGAGGTTCATTTATCAGTGCAGCAGATAATCATTTCCCCAGCGTTTGCATTGATTTCTCTACGGCAAGCCTTCATGTTGTTATTATTCCAGCGTTCTAGCGAGGTGTATCAGGAGGCTGGCATTTCCTGCTTGCCGAGACTTCATCCGTATCCGCTGTGCATTTATATTTCTCCCACCATCTCGCTATCATCCATCCTGCCAAAGTGATGTTTTATGTAGTGCTATTCAACCACTCTGCATTCTGCATTTCACACAATTTGCTTGGTTTGCTTAGGGGGTGGTGTGTGGGGTAGTGGTGATGGTGGTGGGGGGTTACAGGCTGTTTATTCTTTACTCTCTTCAGGGAGCGTTTCAGTGTGCACACGCCATCTCGCCTCTCTGATGGGAATGCATTTACTGCTTTTTATTCTTAGGCCTTTTAAAGGCTCTGCGATCCCTGGACTACGCTGAGTGCACACTCAGCCTGATGACGAGAAGGCACAAAATGCATATGAAGGCCTCATTTAGACAGACAAAGATACTATATTTTATAGCACAGCTTGAGAAATAGTGAAACGCCGTATTCTACTCAAGAAATCCAGACGCATAGCTGAGTCTATCTAGCATTCTTCACACGGTCCCTTGTGACTGCCTCTATACAGCTGAAACGTCTTGAACGGCTTTCCTCCTACTGATAAAAAGCCTTTACGCAAAATGATGTGCTCTGTAAAAACACTAATTGCATTTTAATGATGCTCACCAAACGTCTGACGTGTGTTTCTGAAGCCCAGTGAAGCCTGTGCCACATGATAATGACCATCACTTTCCATATAGTCGGCCCATTTAAATGCCATCACATTCATCTTCAAAAGCATAATATATTAACCAAAGAGCAGCGATTCATTACGCTCAATCAAATAACTCGGAAGTGGAGCATCTTACTTATATCAGTAGTCCTTATTTGTTATGGATTATAGAGTACAGAACCAAAGACTTCTTTTTTTTTTGCATTCAGATTAATTGTTTTTCATCTGTTTAAGATGAAAATGAAACTGTTCTGCTTAAGACCAGAGATTTAATTGATTAAGCTGTGAAATAATATAAAAACATCTTAAAACCAGACACATGTAAAGTGCTGGTCTCTAACCAATATTTTACAGATCGTCCCTTCTTACTGTCTTATTTTGTGCAGCTACTATGCCGCAAAACGTTTTTCTTAACTCACTTCTAACAAATGTCCAAGTATGACTGCACCAAGAAAGATTTCTCGCTTTGTTCCATAAAAAAGGATAAAAAAATTAGCATCTTAAAGTACACATCCATTCCTTAATGAAATTCGTTCTTAGTTCTCAAAGTGCAAAACTGCACAGAAACCAAAAGTGCAAGTAAAAAAAAAAATAATAATAATTTCAATAAACTGCTTAATATATTTTTTTTAGGATTTGTCCATGATCCAGATAGCAATTAAAGACATCTTGAACATTTAAATAGCTGCTTTGTTAGTGCAGAGTGGAATATAGATTGAAGGTAGAGTTCCCCAGTGAATAATTACCGTGGTAAAATTAAAAAAAAAAAAAAAGAAAAAGGATTTTAATTAATTCTTTTTTTAAGAGGCTAAAACACCACTCTGGTTATTTCCACGGATGAAATTAAAAGCATTGTTAGAATGTTATTAGGCATTTTGAATGGGGAAAGCAGTGAAGTAGAATCAATTGCTCAAAAAGCGCTGGAGCAAGGTGATTGGAGTATGTTGATGAATTCTTAATACAGACGTCAATATTTCTGATAGACTTCTTTTTACTCACAGCTAATTGCACTAAAACGGATTGAAACGACAAATTCTCTGCCAGCATACTGCTTATAAGCAGTGTTTAAGTCAAAGTCTTAGTATATATTCCGCTTTAAATCAAAGTGACAAGCTGAGACTCCAGATTAGATGATTCATCTGGACTCCAGTGTTGAGGGTTCATCAGGGTTCATTTTTGAGGGTTCATTCTTGATTAATCATCTGATAAAAACCTACCGGAAGTTTCTCTAGGCCCGATCCGAATGTGAGCTGACTCCCAGTACTGAACATGACACAAGCGTCTGCCAGATTCAGACACCTGGATTATAGAGAACTAGATTTTAGGGGTACAGAGATTATGAGTATTAATAGATTATTTATTTCTTATTTTCCGTTTCAAACCAAATTTATATTTTTAATTGTGGTTTTATTCTCAGAGTCTCGCTTCTAACATCGTACCATTTACAGTATATGTTTATTAAAATGACTTATGTCCTGACTTTTTGTGTAAAGATACATTTTTATTAAATATTTTGTGTAAGGACTTGGACATGTACCAACAGTCAGTTAAACCATACGTCATGCACAGCCATATGTCATGTGTTTATCTTATTTAAAAGGACATCCTGGTATTTAAGGTTGAAATGCTGTCCAATAAAAACTGATTCAGATATGAATGTACTACTTTATTGTCATTACATGTTACTGTGATATGAAAATGTAATCTCAGTACAAGCCTTCTAAAGACAGTATAACATGTTTAGCATAACAGTACAATTTCTCTTGATGCCTTTAAAGAAAATCCATGTCTGCTTTTTTTCTTCAATAAATGCACAATTTAAGACTCGTGCACTACTAGTCCATCTTCTTTTGTCCATCTTTCCCATTTATTATGTTTTGAACTTACCACGGTTTCAAGTTTTACTGCCAAACGGACATCACATATTATTTGCTTAGACCCTCATGCCCAAATGCAGTGTTCACGAACTGATTATGTAATTGTAAACTTTGACTACTGTATATTCCAGTGCAGTTAAGACAGCCATTATTAACTGGTTAATAAACTCATGGAGCTTCATAGAGGTATGTGAACTTTGCTCTGTGCTCAAGCTTTTTATTCCTATCATGCAGCATTGCATGTATTGGCAACAGCCATGTAGCCTCAGTCTCAACTTAATGACACTCAGAGCATAATCTCTTTTTGGGAAATGAGTGCTATGGACCCTCTTAGTAAGAAAATGTGGATGAAGCTTCCTGTTCAAAAGCAGTTCATTTTAGTCAAGAGGTAGACAGGCATCACAAATGTGATGAGGTGCATAAAAAGGCACAGTTTAAAAGCATTTTCCGTCACTCTCGAACACATTTTCCATGCTACAGTCCAGCACACCTGGCAACAATGATGCTAAACGCTGACATGGCTTAAACAGTGCATTAAAAAGGCAGATGGAATAAATGTATTCAAAAAGCAAGCTTGTGTGGACAAACATGATCTTGCACCTGTTACAGGTACCACAATCAACACATGCTAATTATAGGGAAGCTGCAGTGTGTGTGTGTGTGTGTGTGTGTGTGTGTGTGTGTGTGTGTGTGTGTGCACTATATGTGATTTTTAGCTCCTGGCAGCCCCGCACCCACACCTCTTTCCCCAGGAGGCCTGCTTTACCACGCGCTGCTTTTAACCCAGCCACTTGCTCTCTGGAGGGAGGCTTTAACTGTCAATAAATAAATAAATAAATAAATAAATAAATAAATAAATAAATAAATAAGAAGGAATAAAAGACAACACAGTGTGCTGTTTCAGGAAAATAATCAACCCTGGGCTGGATTGATGTGATTGACTCTAAGCAGAGTAACTGTTTTCACCCTGAAATTGATTCTTCTTTTGCTATAACAACATGTCATGAGTGCTTTATGTTTTGTTCTGCTTTTAACACGGAAAAATTGCCAGCAATTAAAACTTGAATTAATTAACATTTCTCTTTTTCTTCATTACAAATCATTGACCCTGGAAATCCATAACCATCCCGAGGGTGAAAATATCTTTAATTTTTAATCAATTTATTATTAGGCTTAGATTATGTGGAGCATCCACCATTCAAGGCTCTGTGTGTTAGCTGTTACTATAGAAACGATAATATATCTAAATAAGTGCAGTGATATTAAGCCTTGCAGCCAGAATGACTATTCTAAAAAACTTTATCAAGACCTTCTGGCCAATCAGATTTGAGAATAACAGCCTTATGGCATAAATAAATGAATAAATGGCATGACGTGTTGTGGTATAGGATGTAAAAACTGCAGAGTAGTCATTCATGATCTGTCAAAATATGACTCCATATCTAAATAAGTAAATAATTTGCCATCTACTATATTAGCTTTGTCTCAAATTGGTCAAGTGTAGAATGCTGTAATTGTCTTCTCAAACCACCCAAAAATGAAGCATAAAGGTTTGGACCCTTTTTTCTCTGAGTGGCTGCAGCATGCTCTTTATTGAGGATGTGGCATCAGAGACCATTGCATTTTGAGACATTGTAAATGGCTAATGGACAAATCGAGATTGGTGTGTAACCACAAACAAACAGTGCAACGCACACACCATGTAGGTCAGATGATGAATATAGTGCAGAAAGATAGTGTTGCATTAGTGTTGCAAGCTACACAGCACATAGGGTGTGATTACAGGCATAATGACTCCATTTACATCATATACTTTCATTATTTTTAAGATTTTATTACAGACATGCTAAGTTTTTGTGCTTGACCTGTCCTGTGGTCAAATGGCTGGTCTTCGATTATTTGAATATTCAGAGCCTGCAGGAAATTTTCTCTCTCTCTCTCTCTCTCTCTCTCTCTCTCTCTCTCTCATTCTCTCTCTCTCTCATTCTCTCTCTCCCTGTACTTTGTAAATAAGCTCTGACCTTTTGCTACATAATCATTTCCTGGAGGCTGCACACACACTGCTTGTTTACTCCATCATAAGGATCACCTCCAGACAAGACCTCTTCCTGCTCTCACATCACTCTGTGCTCTAGTGTTCTCCTTCTCTCCACCTCTCTTTCTCTCAATTCCCGCACTTGTTTTTTTTTTTTTTTTGTTTTCCCCCATATCCATCTCTCTCTGCTTTTGCTCACCATTTTTCTCTGTCCGTTCCTTTTATCGTCCACCCATCTCATTCCCTACCACTACAGTACCTGTGGTTGTTCTCCATTCGTTCTGCTTTCTCTTCCTTCATATCCTTCATTCTTTATGTCTCATCATGTTGTTCTTTATGTTCTTTCTACCCGTCTCCCTCTTTCTTCTACCACCGTTCTTTCTTTCCCTTCTTGGTTACCTTTCTCTTATTTTGAGGGTTGAGCTCAATTAATTAGAGGAGAGGCATAAAAACGCTTTCCAGCTCCAGGAGGAAAAGGGAGATAAACTTGCTGAAGGTTTTAAATAAAAATGAATTATGTAATCTTTGTTGATCTTGTGGGTGTAAATTTTAAATACTTGCTTTGTTTCTGGTCAGCTTCAGGACTTCCCCCATGCCGTTAACATAATGATGGAGAATGCCGGCTTCTTATGGGTTGGTCTTACTGGGAAATTGGTAGACTTATAATTGTATGCCAGATGCCTGTTTCTTGCATGAGTGTGAGTTAGCTGGATTGGGGTTTCCTTTGGTTTTATTATAAGTGGTAGCTATTTGGTAAGCAGAAAAGAAAACATCATCCAAGTATTCCTATAACTCCCTGTTTCTCTGGAAAGTGTAAAATGAGACTGAGAAGCTATAGGACTACTAGAGCCTGATGCAGTGGCTTGATGCAATTTAAAATCTTGTCATAAAGGAGAATGGGGTACTCAGCTGGTGTGGTGGGTTGCAAGACATTTATCAGACTTTTCATCATATTCTTCACACTTCATATTGCTTCCTGTTTCCTTCTCTGAGGATGACATGAAGCCAGAACCCTAACCCATTGCTGGGTGGTAATTCAGAGGACACCAAACAACTGGGGAGTGAAGTGCTAAAGATAATAAAATATCCTCTTAATAATAGGAACAGGACTTCCAGATTAGGATTTTACCTCCCACTCTCACTGAAGCATCTTTCCCCAGAGCTACAGACAACCACTAGTGTGCAGAATGAGGACAGTCATTGTACTTGAAATGTTGGTATACAACACCAGACAACTGCCCCAGACTCCTTAAAAAGGCAGAGATACTTACACAGCTACCTGCTGTCCCGATACAAGCCACAATGCCACATGAGACTACATTTACATTTACAGCATTTATCTTATCCAGAGTGACTTACATTTTTATTTCAGTTTATACACCTGAGCAATTGAGTGTTAAGGGCCTTGCTCAGGTGCCCTGCAGTGGCAACTTGGTGGACCTGGGATTCGAACCAATGACCTTCAGATCAGTAGTCGAACGCCTTAACCACTGAGCTACAGTACCACATCCCTAAATATGACTAAAGTGTCACTTGCTGCCCTGGTGTGTACCATTCCACCACCTATAGCTGCAGTACTTCTGGTGTCTTTGAATACATTATCTTGCTTCCTGAGCCACACTTGAATAGCTGTAGAGTCGGAAGAGCAGGCCAAACTGGTACACACTCACACTGCTATAGATAGAACCTCAAGCTATCTGTAGACTTTAGACTTGGGCAATAAGGTGTGCTAGATGAGAGGAACTGTTTTAGGCAACACTGCCTCTTGAGCCACGTCTTTTCCTCTAGAGCCCTGCCACTATTCTGTCTCGTGTTTGACCCCGGTAGCTGTAATCTAAGAGGGTAGTTTCAGGTGGAGATTCTGTCATCCTGCCCATATGGATGCTTCTTCTCATCATTATGAAGGACTTATTGTAGAGGCATATACAGTACTGGGTGGGAATCTTCACTCAATTATTACTGTCCTTCATGTCTTACTCCTTTATTTCACTTTCTTGTCCTTATCACTTTAATTCCTGCTCACTTCATCCCTCCATTCCCCATATTCCTGATGCTCTGTATCTCCCTTCCTTCATCCATTCTGCTTGCATTCCTCTCTCCTTCCACCGCTCTCTTACTTCCTTCTTCTTATTACTCTTTATCCCATAATCCTTCAGTTTCTGCTCTTGAACTCCATTTGTCTTACTGCCCTCTTGTACTTATTCTGCTCTGCTCCATTACTTTTCTTTTCATCATCCCTTGCTCCTTTTACACCACATCCTACTGTCCTGCCTGTACTTCCTGATCTGACTACTCATTCCTGCCTCACTCCATTACTCCCTATCCCTTCGTGTTGACAGCACTCCATATATACATCTCCCTGCCATCCTTATATTTTCACCCTCTTCCTGACCATCCTTTTCTCCTTCCATCCTTTTCACCTTCTTTCTCTTGCTTTGGATTCTCTTCTCCTTCCAGCCATCACTCAAGTTTCATATTTCTTTTCTATCCTCCTTTAATTCCCCATCCATCTTCTCTCTTTCAGGTCTTGTTAACCATCTTTCCCTCCTTCCCTTATTCCCCACCCCCCGTTCTGCCACAGGGGTCATATCTTTAATTATTCTGTGATAATTAGTCCAACAGGGCATTTTCTACTGATATATGACGGTTCAGGTTAGGATGCTTGGTGTGTGAGAGTAAGAAGAGTGTACAGAGGTAATTGGCATGTGGACCAGCATTCTCATAGCAGTATCAATGGACACCAACAGGAAAAAGAGAGAGAGAAAATAAGCAAATCAATTGAACACATGGCATGAAATTTCTTTAATGAGATTTACACTATTTGCATGTAGCAATCATTCTGGACAATTCAGTTGTTTAAATAATTTAACTACAGAGAATATGCTTTCATTTAACTTCAGTAGATGATTATATATATATATATATATATATATATATATATATATATATATATATATATTTATATATATATTTATTTATATATTTATTTATTTTTATGTTGATATAACAGTTTTTGGATGTTGACTCAGCTTTTTGGACCCTACCACATTTCAGACATATACAGTATGTTGATGGTCATCATCAAAAACTATAGAAGCTTTCCTTCTTTCTTTTCAAACCTTCCTTTAGTAGTTCTTAAACATCTGATGCAGCCTCAAAGAGGCAGTTCAGTGAGCCGGTGCTGTTTTATCCTCCGAATGATTGACGCCAGAAGGAATTCCAGTTCAGCTGTTAACACATTTGTGTGCTTAGAGCTGACACATTGACACACATAGCAGTCCGTCTCTGTGTTAAACAAATGGTTCGTTGAGCTGCAACTTGCTTGCAAATCAAATAAAAGCTCTCCATAATCCTGTAAAGGAGGACAGACACTGTTTCAGTTTAGAATAAGAGAAGCTGGCAGTGCTGAAGGAGATTGGATTAAAAATCCACCTTAAGAGTAAAAAGCTAATTGAAAGTGATTGGAAGAATTTATGGAATGTGTGTGTGTGTGTGTGTGTGTTTTTTTTTTTTTTAATAATTACGTTTGAAATGATGAAAAAATGAAAACAAAGAAAGGAAAATAAAGAAAAAAGAGGACATAACAGATTCTAAGATTTTTCACTCACGTTATTGCTGAGATCATAATTTGTATTGAAAATATTTCTACTGATTTTAAAAATATATAAAAGAAAATTCACTTTTCAAATAGAAAAAAAAGTCTTTATTCTCTATAGAAAGTCTTTTCAGATAGATTATAGACAGGATCCATATTAACTGTAAAATAACTGTCATTTATTGAAGCTATAGAGTTTTTTAATCTATAATAAATTACATTTATTTTAATGTTTATTTAAATTATATATAAACATATTTACTACATTTATTTTTATTACCCAACAGCGTTATTTAGAGTTATTCATACCCCTTCATACCTATAACATAACCCTAAACCCACTGTCTCAAGAGATCAAGATCTCAGGAGAAATTATTACTGTTACTTTAATGAGCGTGTGTGATAATAGATTTTTGTTTTTATTTCATATAATGGAAATAAACTCCATTTAACCTCTTTAAGTTGAACCTTCATAACTTTTCCTATAAACAGACCAACATGTCATTACAATGTCATCACAACACAGTAATCTGATAACATGCAGTGAAGTGAAATCCATATGTCAACTGCTGGAAAGTGTAAATCAAATCAAACATTTACATAAAAAAGATTTGGCCACTGGAAGAGCAAAACATAAATATTGTCCAGAAAAAAAAAGTTCTCAGTTAATACTAAATTTTTTCAGGAAACACACACACACACACACACACACATATATATATATATATATATATATATATATATATATATATATATATATATATATATTCGTAGGTAATATATTACCTATTCTGTTAATTGAATTGAATTGAATTTTGGGCAAAAAAGTCTTTATTATCGCGACATATACATTACAGCACAGTGGAATTCTTTCCATCGCATATCCCGATTAAAGAGGTTGGGGTCGGAGCGCAGGGGCAGCTATGAAACAGATCCCCTGGAGTAGGGATGGTTAAGGGCCTTTCTCAAGGGCCCAACAGTGGCAGTTTGGTAGAGCTGGAGTGTCACGGGTGCGGGGATAAAAGACCCAAATGCAGGATAGCATTTAAAAAAAACAAGGAGTCATTAACAAAAGACAAAAACACGAAACATAACACGGACTAGCGACAGGACAACATGACAAAACAAAAGACAACAGAGGATTCCGTGCTGCACAAGGCAACGCGGCTCAAATAAATAGACAAAACAATCATAAACATGAGGAACAGGTGTGCAGAAGCGGGCAGGAAGAGACAAGGGCGGGGCAGACACGTGAACACAGAACGTAAACAAACAGCACATGGCCAAAGTCCGGACTGAGTCCTGACATGGGGATTAAACCCCGATCCTTCAATGAACAACCCAAGGGCTTACAAGGGGGATGTGGAAGCTTAGTGGCAAAGATGCTGAACTACTGATCAAAAGGTTGTGAGTTTGAATCCCAGGTCCACCGAATTGCCACTTCTGGGCCCCTGAGCAAGCCCTTTAACCCTCAACTGCTCAGCTGTATAAAAGTCACTCTGTATAAGGATGTCTGTAAATGTAGAATGTAAATGTATTAAGAAAGGGAAATTCATATTTCATACAAATAAAATATTAAAGGCATTCAAGCACTGACAATCAGACTGCAATAAAAGTCATGCCTGGTGTGTTTTAGTGTTGATATGAAGTATTAATCTCTTAAACATGAAATAATCTCTAAACGTCTTTGAATATCATGTCTGTCCAAGACAGCATTCATGTCAACGCTTCACGATGCCTCTACAAGGATTAATGAGCCGATAACGATCCATGTCTGAGTCTCTCATTCTCATTAACAATCACATGTTGACACTAAACCTTACTTCCTTCATTTTGGAATGAGGTTCTTGTGTGTGCAAAATGTCATTATCATTATTTCCAATTGTGTTATTACTTATATCACACTGTAGCCTATTGGATATACTTATTGATATTACTGAGACTTATTTTGCTTATTTAAATGCAAATCAAGTTTCAGGTTGTTATATTATTATGCTGACATTTTCACACATTTTATAATGATGTGTGTTTGGTTGTATAGATAAGATTTGATTACTAATCTAATTACTAAGATTACTGAATAAGGAAACTGTACTGTAAGTAATGTATTTAACCATGTGACGCTTTCATACATAAAACTGAACCATGTTTTTCTTCATTTCTGGGCTGCAGTAGATGGACACGTAGTGTGTCTTAAGCCTAGGGTCTAACAAACATTTTGTAACACAAGGTTTTTCTTGTATTTAGGAAAAATTTAATTTCTCAAACACACACCAAAAAAGAAAGAAAGAAAGAAAGAAAGAAAGAAAGAAAGAAAGAAAGAAAGAAAGAATCTCCAAAATCAAAATTTCATTTAACTAAAAAAAAATAATGTTTTTGAAAAACATTGACATTCAACATCAAAAACATTGTCTCTAACACACACACGCACACATGCACACACTCACACACACACGCACACACACACACACACACACACACACACACACACACACACACACACACACACACACACACACACACACACACACACACACACACACACACACACACACACACACACACGCCTCAAAACTCAAAATAACATTTAAAAGAAAACAAAACCTTTCTCTCTCTCTTTCTCTTACTCACTAACACACACATTCACCAATATTCACCTTCAAAATAGATTTTTTCCCCCAAAATTTATTAGCATGAGTTTAAAAAATACAACAATTCACACAAGTCACAAGCATCATGTAAACTTTAGTGACATGGAATTTCTTTACCAAACAATCTTCTTCATCAAACCAAAACACTTCAACATCAGGAAAATGAAGAACCAGCAATAGCCAATAGCGTCCAACATTCACCAAAAGCTCCAGCATTATTCAATTCATTCCAGTACAGGTTGGTGGTTTTGGCATGAACCAGTGTGAATTTGTCATAACTTCTTTTTCACCCACTTGGTTATTGATGTTTGTGATCTGGGCATCACACCCTATGTAGGGTTTGCATCCAGATGTTCACATCTGCTCTTCATGTCACCTGTGCTTAATCTCTCTGAGTGACAGTGAGTGAAATGTTAAACAGAATGCATCAATTTCCAGAAGATGTATTGTCTGTGGCAGGGCTGGCCAGAACCCTGAAGAGATCCTGGGTCACGGGTGCCATCTGTTCTTCACTGGGGTCACTGAAACCTGCTGTCTTCCTGCTGTCTCTCTAGTAAAGAATTGTAAAGTTAGTCAAATAGTCCATGCTTTTTTTTAAAGAGATATTCACAATTCAGTCATTATTTAAATCTGCACTTACACCTGGTGATAAAAATAACATTGACACTACCTGCATCTGACAGGCTGTGATCAGACAATTAACAGGATTTCTTTAGAGTAATAATATCTGTGACCAGCTCACACTTTTTCCAATCTCTGTTTTTCTTGCCACATGACGTGAAAAGATCTAATTTACAAGACATAATACAGTAACTCCAAGGAGTAACTCGTTTATTTAATTCGATTCGATGTTACTAATAATACATCAGGCATTAATTCAATACTGTACTATTTTACTAGTAAGAAAATGCTCTGACACCAACATCTGATACCACAAGATACTAACATGACATTTGCATAGTCTAGATTGTTGCACTGATGAACGGATGACACACATCAATCTGAACGTTTTTCATGTTAATGATGGCAATCACATCTACAGTAAACAGCTTGCAAACCGTGTTCTGTAAAAAAAAAAAAAAAATCAAGAAGAGCTACTACATCTGCATCTTCATACATGCATACGAGTAACCTGGTTAGCTTTAACAGAGAGGTAGAGGAGGATTTAGCGCAAGATCAGTGAGCTGAAGGTGTTGTAAATAGTGTGTACACAAAGGTAATCATGAGCATAGCAACATTTGCACATCAGAAAGCACACTTTCACAATTGAATTTTCATTTTCCCAAGAACTGAACACGAGGAAACTATTTTTTTAAGGATCACACTCAGACATTACTCTACACACTCATTTACACTTCCAGCATGGAAATGTATTTCCAACATTTGGCAGACAGTGACTTCCATTTTTATCTCATTTTATACAACTGAGCATTAAGGGCGTTGCTCAAAGGCCCAATAGTGGCAGCTTAGTGGGTCTGGGATCGAACTCACAACCTTCTGATGGGTAGCCCAACACCTTAACCATTAGGCCACTCACCCTCATATCTTCTTTTAAAGATATGTAATATACAGATATTAAGCATGTACTCAGAAAAAAAGTCCCCACAGTCTAAAAAACATCCAACTGATGCATCTCTACTGTTTATTTGCAATAATAGTGTCTGTGGCGACTTTACCAATGACTGCAAAACAAAGAACAATGCTGAAGTTCCATTTGGGGTATTTTCTTTTATTGCACTTTTCCTTGGGCTGATTTAACATCAGGTCTATAAAAATAGTGAGAATTAGTGAGAACAGTGAGAATTAGCCATCTGGTTACTGAACCTTTCTGTGCACTGAGTATGAGAAACCATACCTCAGAGCAGCTCTGAACAAGGAAAATACAAAAATCTGTTATCTTAGAGAGGAGGCGGGGCCGACACCGTCGCTATTTATAACACATTCTTTATAAGGCTGTGATTGGTTGTCCAATAAAAATAAAATATAAGCACTATTAAAATCTGGTCTATTATAAGCCTTTACTTTGTATTTATGTTAAGATATCTGAGGTTATATCGTGTAGGGATTATTTTCGTGACTGATCATATTATAGATGCTCTAACATCTGTATGTTACAAATGCATACAAATACATTTCTTCTCCTTCTTCAGCTTTCGGCTATTTTCTCCTCTGCTAAAGAAAGTCCTTTTAAAAGCCTTTTAAAGGTCCTCCTCACTTCTCCCAAGAATTTTTGACCTTAAGAGCTCTTTTAAGGGTTAAGATGCTTTATGAATAACTTTTATCTTTATGAATACGGGCCAAGATGTTTAGTGTCCTGCATGTTTGTATAAAAAACCTTACATATAAATAAAGGAAATATAAGCAAAAGTAATCTGTTCTTGTTGAGCTTCAACTATAAAAACCTAAATAAGTAAATGATTTGATTATTCTATTAATTTAAATGAGAGGAAACCATTTTATTTATTTATTTATTTATTTATTTATTTATTTATTTATTTATTTATTTTTATTTATTTTAACATTTTTAACCAGAAAGAATATTCACAGTGCATCTAACATTACCTTCTTAATACACTACTGATCTGAGGTGGGTTTACCCATAAATATACTATAACATAAACCTGTAATCAATCTTAGTTAAGAACAAACAACTTATAGAAGGACAGACATTATGTTCTAGCCTGTTTAGCTATTGTTTCCTGCAAGCCATTGTTAAAGGTTTAAGAAATGTATTCTTGTTTAAGTGTGGAGAAGGCTGCATGAGTCAACAGACAAACATTTAATTCACATGTAAATTTAACAGATGAGTCAGTGGCTCGAACAGCAGAAACAGACACAGATTGAGCAGATTTATACATATTGGATGCTACACCAGGTAGAATTAACAATTCGGATGGGTTAAAAAGGATAAGTTCCCCTTTTGAGCCTGGTTCCTCTCAAGGTTTCTTCCTCACATCATCTCAGGGAGATTTTCCTTGCCACCATCGACTTGCCACCATTGCTTGGCTGATAATATGGAGTTCATTTTAATGAATTTTACGGCATTTGACAGACTCCCTTCTCTACAGTTATTTATGACTTACATTTCAACTTATTTTATGCAACCGAGTAATTGAGGGTTATGGGCCTTGCTCAGGGGCCAGGCAGTAGCAGCTTGGTGAACCTGACCTTCAAACCCAAACTGTCCAACCAATAGTCCTACACCTTAACCACTAAGATACCACATCCCCATGAACGTTTTCTTAAATGTAACTAGTTGACTTGGTTCATTTACCATAAAGGAGCAACCTTGATCTTGTCACATATACATTGCAGCACAGTGACATTTTTTCTTTGTATATCCCAATGTTGGAATTTGGGGTTTGAGTGCAGGGTCAGCCAAGCTACAGCATGCCTGGAGCAGTGAGGGTTAGGGGCCTTGCTCAAGGGCCCAACAGTGGTAGCTTGACAGTGCTGGGCCTTGAACCCTGATCCTCTAATCAACATCCCAGTGCCTTAGCCTCTTGAGTCAACAAGAGTAACCCAATATTAGCCAAATTAGCTGTCTCTGCCTTTAGGACTATACACAAGCTCCACATAATGAGGTACTTAGTAACTAAAGCATGATGTTAACTGTAAGGTTACCTTACAAACGAACTGATTTACTACATTAGTTACAAAGGATTTCAGGAAACAATAATTAAAGAACATTCTGACAAAAGAGACAATGATGTACTTATCATTATGAGGAAACCCACCCCAGTGCTGTCTGTTAAAGGTACTACAGTATTGTCTGGTTTCTGTGACCACCATGCTAGTTATTATACACACACGACACACCACACAGGATTCATGACTCGTGTGTAAAAACAAAAGCACAGAGAATGCTCTTCTCTGTCATTCCTACACACTTTTCTAGCATTAGAATTGCTCACGAGTTGTTTACATTGCAAAGGAGATGCTGCTGTCAATCAGTATGCAGTCTCACCCACCCACCTACCCAGTATTTAACAAGCAGAAACTTTTTCTAGCTCTTATATAAATTAAACTGTATTTAGGAATACACACGTCTTGGCATTACAACTGATACATACTTGTTAAATGATGGATCATTAGTATCGCAAAGATATATTATTATTCATATTCAAAAGAGCAGTTCTACTGTAATTCCCCAGAACTGTCTGAACTAGTCCAAGATCTAGTTAAAATATGCATTATTACTGTTTTTTTATGTTTATATTCTGCTCCAAAACGGAAATACAGTAATTCTCTTTCAAGACATTTTCCATCTGTTCATTAATAAATAAGAACTATATCCTAAAATCATAATAATATAATACAATGTTGGTGGCTTGTGTTGCTGCTTCACAGCTCTAGTGTCTCTGGTTTGATCTTAAGCTCAGGTAAATCCTGTCTCTGTGGACTTTCTGTGCAAGCTCTGTGAAGCTTCATTTGGGTTCTTTGGTTTCCTTCCTTCCTGTGTGTGGTGTGTGTGTGTGTGTATTGGTAGTGCTCTCCAATGGACCGGTGTCCCATCAAATGCGTATACTTGTCTCCCTCCCAGGAATACTTCACATCCCAGGACAGCTTCCAGATCCTCCATGACCCTGACCAGGATAAACGTGTTTACTGAAGATACATTGTAGACAGTATGTTGTATCACTATCTACAGTATCTCACAGAAGTGAATACACCCCTCACGTTTGTAAATATTTTATTATATCTTTTCATGTGACCACTGAAGAAATGACACGTTGCTACAGTGTAAAGTAGTGAGTGTACAGCTTGTATAACAGTGTAAATGTGCTGTCCACTCAAAATAACTCAACACACAGCCATTATTGTCTAAAGCGCTGGCCGCAAAAGTGAGTACACACCTAAGTGAAAATGTCCAAATTGGGCCCAAAGTGTCAATATTTTGTATGGCTACAAATTTTTCAGCACTGCCTTAACCCTCTTGGGCATGGAGTTCACCAGAGCATCACAGGTTGCCACTGGAGTCCTCTTCCTCTCCTCCATGACGACATCACGGAGCTGGTGGATGTTAGAGACCTTGCGCTCCTACACCTTCCATTTGAGGATGACCCACAGATGCTCAATAGGGTTTAGGTCTGGAGATATGCTTGGCCAGTCCATCACCTTTACCCTCAGCTTCTTTAGCAAGGCAGTGGTCATCTTAGAGGTGTGTTTGGGGTTGTTATCATATTGGAATACTGCTCTGCATCCCAGTCTCTGAAGGAAAGGGATCATGCTCTGCTTCAGTATGTCACAGTACATGTTGGCATTCATGGCTGCCTCAATGAACTGTAGCCCCCAGTGCTGGCAGCACTCATGCAGCCCCAGACCATTACACACCCACCACCATGCTTGACTGTAGGCAAGACACACTTGTCTTTGTACTCCTCAACTGGTTGCCAGCACACACACTTGACACCATCTGAACCAAATAAGTTTATCTTGGTCTCATCAGACCACAGAACATTGTTCCAGTAATCCATTTTCATAGTCTGCTTGTCTTTAGCAAACTGTTTGAGGGCTTTCTTGTGCATCATTTTTAGAAGGGCTTCATTCTGGGATGACAGCCATGCAGACCATTTTGATGCAGTGTGCGGCGTATGGTCTGAGCACTGACAGGCTGACCCCCCACCCCAGCATTCATACGTCTATTTCCCAAACACAACCCTGGATATGACGCTGACCACATGCACTCAACTTCTTTGGTTGACCATGGCGAGGCCTGTTCTGAGTGGAATCTGTCCTGTTAAACAGCTTGGCCACCGTGCTGCAGCTCAGTTTCAGGGTCTTGCCAATCTTCTTATAGCCTACGCCATCTTTATGTAGAGCAACAATTCTTTTTTCAGGTCCTCATAGAGTTCTTTGCCATGAGGTGCCATGTTGAGCAGTATAAGAGAGTGAGAGCGATAACACCAAATTTAACACACCTGATCCCCATTCACACCTAAGACCTTGTAACACTAACGAGTCACATGACAGCAGGGAGAGAAAATGGCTATTTGGGCCCAATTTAGACATTTTCACTTGGGGAGTACTCACTTTTGTGGCCAGCGCTTTAGACAATAATGGCTGTGTGTTGAGTTATTTTGAAAGGACAGCAAATTTACACTGTTATACAAGCTTTACACTCACTACTTTACACGGTAGCAACGTGTCATTTCTTCCGTGTTGTCACAAGAAAAGTTATAATAAAATATTTACAAAAATGTGAGTGGTGTACTCAATTCTGTGAGATACTGTATATATATATATATATATATATATATATATATATATATATATATATATATATATATATATACATATTAATTATGTATTATTTAATGTAATAAATATATGTATTAATTAAATACATATATTTATTTAATTATATTATATTATTTTATTGGTCAGAAGATGTGCATTATTTCATTATTTCCGTATAATAGCACAGGTAGTTCTGACATTATCTGAGTGTTCATCTACAGCTCATACATAGAGCTTTGATGGGGTGAAGTTCTTTGTTAAGACATTTATGCAACACATGAAAGACAGTCTTGGTTGTAAGCACTCTCTGTCTTGGGCTGTGTCTGCGTTGTGAGTTTGTGTGAGTGAATAAATGAGTGAGTGAGTGTGAGAGAGAGAGAGAGAGAGAGAGAGAGAGAGAGAGAGAGAGAGAGAGAGAGAGAGCTCTCATGAAGGAACAACTGTTCCTGTATCTTTATTTTACATGATATCAGGACCAACTTTAAACCAATCTAACTATAAAGCATTAAAATTTGTGATGAATTGTTTATTAATAAATTAAACATGGAAATCTTCAGAAAATCTGAGGTACAGACACAATAACACACTCCAGATTGCTATGCTATACAGTATGTGTTATTCCTTACAATATATTGCAATATAATATAATATAATATAATATAATATAATATAATATAATATAATATAATATAAGCATGGTGGCTTAGCGGTTAGCACAATTCCCTTGCACCTCTAAGCTTGGAATTTTGATTTGCCCATGTTCTCCCTGTCCATTGGAGGTTTCCTCTGCGTACACCAGTTTTCTCTCCAATTCAAACACATGCAGCATTTGTAGGTTGACTGGCATCTCTATATTGTCTGTAGAGAGAGTGTGTGTGTGTCCCATGATGGGTTGGCACCCAATCCAGGGTGTCCAAAACACCTTGTGCCTTAAGTCCCCACAACATTGTGTTGGATAAGCACAACAGAAAATGAATAATATAATATAATATAATATAATATAATATAATATAATATAATATAATATAATATAATATAATATAATATAATATAATATAATATAATATTGGGACAATGTAGAGTGTATTTTAATGTCTATTTAAATTAGTATTATCCATATTTCTGATATCTGAAATTAAATTTCTATTATTGGAGAATTTTAAAATCTAAAATCAAACATACTGTATGCAGCAATGCAAAATTTGTAGCTGAGAAGTAAACAGAAAAGTTTTAAATTTAAATTAAGCTAATTATTTTCTGTATGGAGTCAATAGACAAATCAATAAACAATAATTTACACAAGAGTTTGCAGTGAATCTGCAGCCTAATCCTGTCTAATCCAGTTGGAGCCGATGGTGAGGCTATCCAGCACATTTATATTTAATCAGAGCCTTTAATGTGAAATGTAGTGCTACATCATTTTAGTAAGCTAAAATGTAACACAGACACACGCGTATAGCAGCTTTAATCCTAAGACATGGTGACAGAGCGGGTTTAGTCTGTGTGCACTGCAGGGATGTGAGGTGATGGAGACGGCTGGACTAGAGAGCAGCAGAGAAAAGCTGATGTTCGACATGACTGATGGGTTGACATACTCTGGATCTGACAGTGCTGACACAGATACTCCTTTCTGGCTTCACTGGAGTAGGTCCTGTATTATTTAGGTACAAATAAAAACTGGCATGACTGTTGAAATATAGATTTGTACATAAAACTAGAAAAAGAAAATTGATTTTGAAAAAACAAAAAAAAAAAAAAAAATCATTTACAAAGCCCTCAAAATCCTCACAAATATAATCATAGACGTATTGACTTAAAACAGTACATAGCAAAGTAAATATTAACAGGGAGCGTTTAACCGTACTTTATTTTTTAAATAAAGATAAATTAGGATATGATAAAAAAAAGTATCATTTAAAAACAATTATGTGAATTTATATGATTAAAATGATTACAAAGAGTGAGCTTCACTCCCATAGCTAGGGAATGGATTTTTTTAGAGTCAACCTGATCTCAGAAGTCAACCTGATCTCAGAAATCAGATCCAAAGTTGAATGAGGATGATTAACTTTCTTCATTTTTCATATAAGCTGAGGAATGCAATTTTCTCCCCTGCTTTATTTTTTATTTTTACAAAAAAAAAAAAAAAAAACTTTGAGATTTTGTTAAGCCTGTATGTGCCTAGGAGGATGATGGATAACATCATGCATGTCTTCACCAAGACACTTAAAGCATTTGTGAATTCTTACGAATTTTAAATATCAAAAGCAGTATTTAAGGAACATTATTGGGGATCTGCTGTATTGGGAAAATCAGATGCAAAACTTATATTTATTTCATTTTCTACCGCTTATCCGAACTACCTCGGGTCACAGGGATCCTGTGCCTATCTCAGGCGTCATCGGTCATCAAGGCAGGATACACCCTGGACGGAGTGCCAACCCATCGCAGGGCACACACACACACTCATTCACTCACGCAATCACACACTACGGACAATTTTCCAGAGATGCCAATCAACCTACCATGCATGTCTTTGGACCGGGGGAGGAAACCGGAGTACCCGGAGGAAACCCCCGAGGCACGGGGAGAACATGCAATCTCCACACACACAAGGTGGAGGCGGGAATCGAACCCCCAACCCTGGAGGTGTGAGGTGAACATGCTAACCACTAAGCCACCGTGCCCCCCTATTATTATTATTATTATTATTATTATGATTATTATTATTATTATTATTATTATTATTATTATTATTATTATACTACGCCTCCTGGTGGTCTAGGGTCAGTATCTCACACTCTCACTGATGTGGCCTGGGTTCGATTACTGGGCAGGGATCTATCCCAGCCACCGAAGTGTTAAATCTCAAAGCTGATCCCAAGCCCGGATGAAATGGGAGGGTTGTGTCAGGAAGGGCATCTGACATAAAACCTGCACCAAATCAGACAATGCAGACAGGGAGCAGACAAAAGAACATTATTATTGTTATTATTATTATTATTATTATTATTATTATTATTATTATTATTATTATTATTATTGAATGACAATTACATTTCAACTATTTCTAATATTAAAGTTGAGAAACCTTTAAACATCTGCTTGGCACTCGTTCCCTCATTTCTGGCTTTTCACTTTAGAAGTTAATAATGTAACGCAGCACAATGTCAGTTACTGAGAATCTCTGAGTCTCTGTCCTGAAGATTGTCCTGCAGACTGTCTGGCTGGTGTAGGGCAGTATTAGATCTGTGGTAAGAGCTTGGCCACTGATTGGAAGCTTGTAAGTTCAAATCTTGAAACCACCAAGCTGCCACTTCTGGGCCCTTGAGCAAGGCCCCAGCTGCTATACAGTAAATGAGATAAATGTAAGTTTCTGTAGATAAGCGTGTCTGCCAAATGCTATCAGTGTAAATGAGCCCACTTCTAAAATAGCCAAATACACATCTTTCATCTCCTCACAGAAAACACCTTATCAGTGTATTACACATTGTTAATTTTAGATTATTTAAAGCATTAACCACACAGATAAAATCTCTGTGCTATTATAGAAATATGATCATGTGTATTAATAAAGGTACATTAGAATCTTGACCTGTGGAACTCTGGCTTCTTCATGGTTTTATTGTAGTTACTAGTATTAGTCAAATAAAACAATTTAAGATATAAATTAATAGTAAACCAGGACTATCGTTGTGTTTTTATTTTATTTATCTATTTATTTTGGCACACATAATTCTAAAAATGAAATATTCATGTACCCAAATATAAAAATAAATACCAACTACAGTATAATTCAGCGTCTGTGAAGTACGAGTATGCTATTCTGTCAGCTAATTTCTGATTAACATGTAAAAATGGGTAAAAATGGGTTCAAAATACTACATGTAGAAACTAATTTTGGATGATTAAAACTTTATTGATACACATCTGAGAGATTCAAGAGCATTCACTTTATTTTAATTCTATTAGAAATCTGACATGATAAAAAAAAGGAGAAGAAAAATTCATGAACTATTTATACTGTAGTTAACAAAAAAATCACAAGATTTGAGAAAAGACAATCTACACGGACACAAGACTTAAAGTCTGAGTTACGGAAGCTTTATCTAGCTTACACAAAATAACAAACAGAACATAGCTATGAACTGGTGCTAGCAACAAAATGCTGTAGTGTTGCTACACGACCATATGCTGTAATGTATAAAAGAGCGATCCACCCACTCAGCACACTGATGTGCAGCTTCTAAAATTGGTTCCCTCGCTTTTCTCATGCTATCCCTTCATCTGCCTCATCCAAGGCTCTGTTGCTGGATTCGGGCTTGATGTTGGAAGCCCCCTGAGGAAGCAGGCGAGAATGAAGAATGTATAAATGTTTAATGCCTCGCCAACATTAAAACAGAAATGGGAGGTTAATATGGAGTGTCACACATATCAAATCCCAAAGTTTCACTCAGCCACGCGTCTCACACAACTGCAATTTACTGGAATTACTGAATCAATTAATTGCAATGCTAATGGATCAGTGGCACCTCCTGGACCAATATTACAGTTTATTTCTCCTTTGTTTCATCATATCAGGCATAGTTATGCTTTCCAATATTCCTTTTTTTTTCTCTCCCTTTGGATAGCTGCCAAATTCTACATTGGCAGTGGTTCCAGGCAGCGTTTTATTGTAAGACAAAAAAAAAAAGAAAGAAAAGAAAAAAAAAAAGCATTTGAAGTTTGAATTTATTTTAATGCTTGGTTTTTAATCCATGGAAAATAAGGATTATAAAAAAAAAAAATACAACAAAGCAAATATGTAAAAAAATAATATTTTATAAAAGGTTACCTTGAAATTATGAGGTTTTAAGTTAGAGAATTTGTTGAAGATATTAGTATGCATTCAAGTGTAATTAATTTTGTAGTATGTTTGTTGTAGAATTAATAATCAGTACAATGACGATAAAGATGTTTTCCTACTTATCATACAGTGTTAAGATTCCACAGACACAATCAAGTCCAGAAAAATCAGGTACAGAGAAGTGACAGTTATATACAGTAAATGAGAGAACTTATTGCAGCTAATTGTTTTAGCTTTTATATAAGTGAGCAGTATGTTTGGAAGCATTTTAAAAACACAGTCAGTCTTACTTGCTAGTTGTATTGGAAAGATTAGTGGAAGCTTATGTTAGCTGATGAAGAAAAGTTCAATTTAATCCGATTCGATTCTTTTTTACTCATATATTGCTGTAAATCATGGATGGACATTGTCATAAAGCAGAATTATGGAACTCTGGATATAATTTTTTTACTTTTAAATTTATCGCTAATGAAAAAGCCAGAGGCAAGGGAAAACTCCCTGAGACGACATAATGAAGAAACAATGAGGAAAAACTCCCTGAGACTACATGATGAAGAAACCATGAGGAAAAACTCCCTGAGAAGACATGATGAAGAAACCATGAGGAAAAACTCCCTAAGACGTCATGATGAAGAAACCTTAAGAGGAACCAGACTCAAAAGAAAACTCATTCTCATCTCGGTGACACTGAAAATTGGGATTCTAAATAATTTTTCTTCTATACCTCTACATCGTAGTAGTAAATAAAGCAGTGCTCAGTGTGTTTAAATAAACTTGATTATGAGCATCAGAGTTCATTAGAGCTTTATGTCTAATATTTCACACAAAAATGAAATTATTAACTGCTTAATTTTGAGACGCGAGTAAAAACTGTTTATAGCAAGCAAAGTGTACGGTGTATCTTAAAAACATGCACGGTCATCTTTTGTGAGTCTGTGTAGCACCATCCATTAACATTTAATGGAAAGCTTTGACCTATCTGTGTGTAGGCATCCTCATCTGTAGAAAGTGAATTTTAGGTAAACAAGACTTGAAGTAGAAATAGGGCGTTAGGTTCGATCAGGTGGTCAGAAGGAGTCAGAATCACTAGAGAGAGAGAGAGAGAGAGAGAGAGAGAGAGAGAGAGAGAGAGAGAGAGAGAGAGCTTGAAGAGTCCAGTATCAAAGATTTTACTAACTTTTGAGGTTAAAAGTTTTCCAACAACATTAATGCTCTTCCAAGGTAAGCATTTAAACTAAGTTGAAATGGTAGATATTTATGTGGATGGGTTGTAAAAAAATATAAATCTATCTATCTATCTATCTATCTATCTATCTATCTATCTATCTATCTATCTATCTATCTATCTATCTATCTATCTACAGTATATAAGAAACGAGTAAATAATTTCTAACATTTGATAGTCTTGTTCAATTTTAAGTTCAACCACTGATTTCTGAAATCTAGTTAACTTCATCTAACTTAATCCAAACTAACTTCAGTACTGAATAAAGTGTCACTCTGCAGCATGTCAAGGACTCTCAGAAAAAACGGATGTAAGTGCAGACTTTTATTGTACACGGTGTAAAGATAACAACAAACCTTGACTACAAACCAAAATAGCAAACCATGTATTTCAAGCACTGATTCAGCATCACCACGATACAAACAAAACAAACTAGCTAGCTGAAATAATCAACACCAGGTTCATCTGTATGATGTAAATAATGTTGACACATTAAGTAGATATCTAGGCTGCTACTACATGCTGTATTTGCTTACACAGTGCCTCTGAGAACAGCAAATTCTGATAAGGCAGAGGTTAAAAAACATTTCCATGGCTATTACTGCTTTAGGTTGTTTATGTATATGGCACAGTTAGGGGGCACATAATTCTGCTAGGCCAGGACTGGCACTGCTAAGAAACACTTTGACACCAAGTGGAGTCTCTGTGGTTTCTCACAGCATAAGGCGTTAAAATAAAATCTCCCCTACAGCGACGACCTCAAAATGTTTTCACCTCAATAATGCACAGACTTAGAATGGAAGTAAGCAGGAGGAAGAAAAGAAAGACAGAACAGCCAAAGATGAAAAATCTGTAATTTCCAAAGCTCAAAATAGGACACTTCTTTTCAGCAGTTTAAAATGTGTTGTTCGAAGCATTGTTTACAGAGGTTTTGTAAGATGCTTTATGGAAAAAAAAAAAGGAATACATGGAAAGCTGTTTCTTCTCATCTTTGTGACTGAGGTTGTCACAGGAGGCAGCTTGATAAACGGAGGAAAGTCTTTGGTTTCTCTGTGTAGTTCTCATTCTATATCTATCTGTCTCAAGGCCACTGTGTGTCATTGCTGTTTGAACCTCTGCTGTCTGGATCAAAGCGTGCAGCAAAGAGCGCAGGTTGCTTAAAGCCAGTGATGTGTTGAAACACACACACACACACACACACACACACACACACACACACACACAAATGCACACTCTGTGAAGAGCTGTTGGAACTCCAGTGATGGCACCATGTGGCTCCATGATAAGCATGAGAGGTAAGTGGGCGAGGTGCGATAGGAAACATCGGAATCCCTGGATCTAAACATAGCTTCAGTCATCGCTCTCAGATTAAAAAAAAAAAAAACCTACAGATTCAAACAAGTGATGAATTTTTTGCGGTTGTTGCAGTGACACAACTTTCTGAACAGATGTCTGCAATTCTCCAAAACTGGCAATTGTACAGCAGTTGTGACGTTGATGATAAATCATTTAGAACTGATTAGAAAGTTGTTCAGGAATGCATGCAGAGCAGCAGTCGTGCAAAGGTTAAGGCTTTGGGTTCCTGATCAGAAGGATACCGATTTAAGTCTCAGCATTGCCAAGCTGTTGGGCCCCTGAGCAAGGCCCTTAACCTTCTCTGCCCTAGGAGCAAGCTTATACTATTGACCCTGTGCTCTGACCCCAGCTTCATAAACTGGTATATGTAAAGATAAGAATTCCCCTGTGCGGTAATGTATATGTGACAAATAAAGGCCTCTTCTTCTTTTTCTTTTTCTTCTTCTTCTTAGTTAGCTGAGTTGAGAAAAATCAGCACTTAACAACTTGTGCTGTTCAAACAATTTGAGTTCCAGTTGTATTGCTATACTGCCACAATCACCATTATGCTTGTGGATCTTGTAGATCGCTTACTTTGCCAAGCAGAGTTTCTGCCATGGGTCACTGCATCTGTGTCATACAGTATGACTGCAGCACATTGTGGAACTTTGAGTGCAACCTTTTTGCCTTTGCTACTTCAATGCTTATTACTCATTGATATAAAGCTGAAAATGATAAGTGACAAAAAAGGAGACTTAACTTTCAAAACTGCCGTATGCAGCTCTTAAGTTTTTTATCAAGAAAGTATGATATGTATGTATTAGTACCTAAAAATACTCACAATGTTAAAGCTCCCTGTGTTGAGTTTTAATTGTAACCATGGCGACCAGGCCATCTAGACTATTGTGAGTTTTCTTATTCGACTGCTTGACAACTGAGTCGGTGCAAAATGATATTTATACAATAGTGTGGTTGAATCCTTGAATCAGAAGGTAGTGATTAATTTTCTATTACATTACGAACCTGACAATAGCTCTGCCTGTAACATGAATAAAAGTTTTTTTTGACATTCCACAACATTTTTATACGTTGTGTTTTATATGTTTTAACATAATTAAAACTAGAAATGGTTAAAAAGTGTGACGTGTCATTCATTCATTCATTCATTTTCTACCGCTTATCCGAACTACCTCGGGTCACGGGGAGCCTGTGCCTATCTCAGGCGTCATCGGGCATCAAGGCAGGATTCACCCTGGACGGCGTGCCAACCCATCGCAGGGCGCACACACACTCACATTCACTTACGCAATCACACACTACGGACAATTTTCCAGAGATGCCAATCAACCTACCATGCATGTCTTTGGACCGGGGGAGGAAACCAGAGTACCCGAGAAACCCCCGAGGCACGGGGAGAACATGCAAACTCCACACACACAAGGAGGAGGCAGAAATCGAACCCCCAACCCTGGAGGTGTGAGGCAAACATGCTAAACACTAAGCCACCGTGCCCCCGTGACCTGTCATTCATTATTAAATTTAAAAAATAGAATCATTGGCAAATTGCTGTGGTAAAAGAAGAATGAAACATTTTTGGATATGATTTTATAGAAATGAACCCATGTTATTGTTGTATTCTTTACATATTACACTTATTACACATATTATACATTATTATATTCCTATATTTTAGATTACTTAAGTCCTGTTCCCCTAAACCTATAGTATGTGCAGTGCAGCTGTAGATTTCTCCATTATTTCTGATTCATTATCATGGTCCAATCTAAGATAAATGACAAAAAAAAATCCACTTTACTGACTGTAAAATAAAAAAAATATTGTGTATGTTAGGATTTTACAGTGTCTTTAGAAACTGCCTTATCCTAGTCAAGGTCATGGTGGATGCTGGGTCTATGCTGAGAACACTGGACATGAGGCAGGAATATACCCTCAATTTGCTTGTAGTCTTTTACATGCGATCCCAAACACACACACACACACACACACACACACACTCACACACCTAGAGTCACCTGTCTACCTACTGATGTTTTTAAAGAGTCTGAGGAAACTGGAAAACCAAGAAGAAACCCACATGAACACAATGAGAACATTTGATGAGTTATTTAAACACTAAGCAACTAGAGCTCTGGTTAGAACAGGGAACCCTGGAGATTTGCGTCACCAGTGATAACAAAATTTTAAAAATACCTTTTCCGTTAATTAATAACATATATTTTTGATAAAGATTCATGTTATAAATAGGGTTTGTCAGATTTCATGACACAGTGCAAGATACTATGTCTTCCTTTACCTTCTAAAAGTAACACATTTTCCTTGTTAGTTAGTAATCTAAGCTATTACGCATCTGTTTTGCTGCATCAATCAAAGAATATTGTTCAGTAATTAGTTCTAATGGCTTGAATCCCTGCTACACAAATTATGCTATACGGTGTAGTTACTTGCAGTTATTAAATCTCTTGGACTGAATGGATAGAGGTGTATTGCTCAGTAGACTTTGGTTGTACCACATCTGGGAAAAAAAAAAAGTTTTTTATAAAAGCCATTTTATACTCAGTGTGTTTCACTGTTTGCATGCACACCAAGGGTGTTAGTAGTGTTTAATGAAACCAAGAGTGTTATTCTTGGTGGTGCACTCGGCTGGGATAGATCTGCATGGACAGCCCATGACCCATGGGATTACTGTGGACAGAACCATTGGAGACTATCACACTGTCTTTGAACTGCAAATGCGTCACTCGACTTTGTGCTCAGGTCTTCATCAGTGAACGTTTGAAGACTTCGGCAGTTAGTGGTAAGGAGTTAGTGTTAAGTCTGTAATGAACTCAGAAATGACTCTAACCTATTAGTTCCTCATGATCTCTTGGTTGCACAATTCCACTCCAGTACAAACTGTTGTAGAAATGACAATATTTACATTTACATTATTTACTGTCCAGTTTTACACAATTTAGGATGAGGTTCCCTTCTGAGCCTCAAGGTTCCTTCTTTATATCATCTGAGGGAGTTTTTCCTTCTCACCACCATCACCACAGCCTTGCTCATTAAGGATATATAGTATACAGTAATATATAGTAATTCATTTTAAACTTACAATTTTAATCCTATTTCTATGCTTCTGTAAAGCTGCTTTGAGGCAATGTCCATGGTTAAAAGTGCTATACAAATAAATTGAATTGAAATTCATTTCATTCATCCATTCATCTTCAGTATGCACTTCAGTATCCAATGAACACTGTGTGTCAGACTGGAATATAACCTAGATGAGACGTCAGTCCATTGTAGAGACACATGCACACAACACATACATTCACACCTGGGGACTAATTTAGCATAACCAATCCACCTACTGGTATATTTTTAGGTGGTGGGAGGAAATTGAAGGAAACCCATGCAAGCACAGAGAAAACATGTGAAACTCCAAACAGACAAATTCTGAGCTCGGGATCAAACTCAGCCCTGGGAATGCTATTCTGAAATGGTCAGACAGCCCAGTTTATAATTGTATAATTGTATTAGGCCAGTTAACGTCTCAGACAACATGAACTCATAACAATTTACAGTCCTGTTTTATAATTGTATTGCATCATATACATACAATATATTTTATTGTACACTACTTCAGGCACACCTTTAGATTTTGTTCTGCCGGTATCTTTAAAATGGAGGGAAAATAAAATGGCGGTGATGTGTATGATAAAGGGTGCGGATATATATATATATATTTTTTTATGTTGGAATATTTACATGTAAATGTATATTCTCCTTGCATAGTGTGTGACAATGATGGTTTATGTATGTTTTACAGTGTAAGTAAGTAAAATAAACTAAATTTATAATAATGCATAATAATAATACATAAAAGACCTCAGCTAGCTAACAAGCTGGGATATGCAAAGGAAAGAATTTCATTGTTCTGTACTTGTATATGACACTAAAAGTGTTCTTTTGTCTAATTAAATATAATGTCATTTATTTAAATGTTTACCTGATTAAAGTTCATGAAAATTTAACATTAAATGGCAAAACATTAATAGTAGCATGCTATCATTCATGTCTGCTTCTAAATAAATCAGAATGCAATCCAAGTATCTCATTTAAAGCCACAATAATGTCTCTTTAAAGGTCTTGAGATTAGGATTAACAGCCCTCTGGTATAAACAGAATCTTAACCACTTTGCCAGGAGAAGAACAAGTCATGTAAGGCAAAAGTAGAAAAGGAAAGAGAAGAATAGAGGAGAGGGCAGAGTATGCAGATTCTGTGTGTCATGACACCCCCATACACACTGGAGTGTATGTGTGTGTGTGTGTGTGTGAGAGAGTAATACAGAGCTGAGTGTACAGCTGTGCTTGATTATACTGATATTCTGACCCCTGCTGATTCCGGAGAATCCAGAAGGCCTGCGATCAAGAAAAGTGCCCTGGGCATTTCGGCTTACTACTACACGGCTAGCCCGCAGTCCACAACATCAATATTAGATTTTAAAAATATAAAGGAATATGAATGTTCGGGTGCGCAGGCAATGCTGGGAATAATGTGTGTGTGTGTGTGTGTGTGTGTGTGTGATTGGAGGGTGGGACAGGAGAGTGGGTGCACATGGAAGAATGAAATGCAACACGATTAATATGTTATTAAGGAATCTATATTTAGAGGATATATTCTGTGTGTAATTTTGTATGACTAATGTACAGGTCTGTGCTATTATTCTATTCTTAATAAATCATACTTACAGTTCTGGGCACTCAGCATTTTCTTAATGATGTGATTACAGTCATCCAGAACACGATTCCGTGAAGCTCAAACCACACAAACTCTTACATTAACAAGAAGAAACACAAGCTCTTAAATGTGCACACAGCAGAAATAATTATGCTCTAACTTTTTTAACAGCATTTTGAACCAACAATAGGATTACACAATGCTTCTATCAATTAAAACCCATCATTTAATCACTACATTTTATTGTATGCAGACAGGAGCAAAAAAAAAAAAAAAAACTAAAGATTTTAAATAAATAAAGGAGGCACATCATATGTTAGAGTTCCAGATACATGGACTTTCTTATATCATTTTCTTTTTTTTTTGCCCATGTTTTTATCCTTCTAACAAATTTATGACATGAATAAGACATGAAATTGGCTAATCAAACGAATCACATGAAGAAACATGATTTTAATTTTGTTTAAGTTCCACATATAAGTCTTGGGCCTGAAGCCTGAAGCTTCTAGCGTGACTCAAATTTCCTCACAGTTCGTCATGTTATAAGAAAGACCTGCACCCAGACTCTTCTCTGTCCTGGAACCCAGGTGGTGGAATAAACTTCCCCTGGCTGTCTGAACAGCTGAGTCACTCACTGTCTACCAAGGAAGTCTGAAAACCTACCTCTTCACTAAGCCCTAAAAAACAAAAATAAAAAAATAAATTGACTTGTATGATTTTTTTCTCGTACTAACCCCTCTGTCACAGGTTTTTCAGTTTCATAGTAGACTGAGTACTGACCTATTTGAGGATGTTTTTAACGTACAGTCTATGTTACTTTTGAAACGAGCCATTTTAAAAATCCAATTAGGATTTCATGATTTCTTTTCTGTTAATTAAAATAAAAAAATTAATTTGCCAAGAACATGTCATTAGAGAGAGAGAGAGAGAGAGAGAGAGAGAGAGACTGTTGCATTCTCTTGTGTTATTTTCTGACACTACTTCTATTAACTTAAATCTCAACCTAAAATCAGTACATTAAGCAGAACAAGTTTGCGCTCGCAGCTCAAGGAAGCATTATTCCCTCACTGCAACACACAGAGCATAGAAATGAGCTTTCATTAACCACACACAGGTGTATCCACTCACTCATGATCTGTTTCTCCACAACTCCTACCCTTCCCCAGTTCACACCCTGACTCAATATATTTCTATAGTTTTGAAAAACAATAATAAATAACCATGACCAGAAATACAATTGTGTTACATTTTTTTTTATTTTCTAGCTATTTATGGACTTATAATGCATATGTTAGCTAAAAGTACACACTTTCTAGATAACACACTAACTAGCTAAAAAAAACTAACTAGCTAGCTACCTAAATAACACACAGCGATGCCAAGCTGTTGGATTCATCATCTTCATGTACCATGGATCTTCAGTACAGAAATGTTCCTTAAGCACAACAAATTAATTATTAAATACTGTACATGCGGCATTACATACTGAAATCTGGCAGTCTAGCACCCATTTTGAGAGAGGAGAAAATAAGTGAAGAGGATGAAATATATCCTACTGAATGCATGATAAAGTGACCCATTTCTAAATGTGAAAGCAGTAGCTCTGATGAACAGTGTATGAGTCCTCAGACATGTCTCGGATTCTGTTAGAAAACGACTTTTAGTAAGTTAGTTATTCACTACTCCACATGTGCATTTACAATATACTGTAATGAGCCTTTTGTGTGACTCAAGGTCGTTTTTTCAAATAACACACTGAACTGACAACAAAATGTTTCTGAAATGTCGATTAATACTGAAATATGCTCATTAAGCCATTTTACCAGTTCACAGGCATTACATTGCACAAGTGGAATGGGATGTGACTTATGGGAAATTTTCAGACAGTATAAACAAATGAATTATTACAAAAAATAAAAACACTTTTGCGATGTCAATGCACTGTTGGCTTGCAGTGTGAAATGTTTTTACTTCTGTTGGGATAACCCTACAAAACATTTTAGACGTGCTTTATATCACCTTTTACATTGAAGATCTAATTTGTGAGGAAAAAAATCTACTAAAGGATAGCTCCATGTAGGCTACATAAAAACGAAAAACTACAAATTTATGGCCATTACAAAACAGGAGAAAATTCCATTCCATATTTTGGCTTCTGGTTGAAACAGTTACTAACCACAGCAATAGGCATGTCTCAGAATCTGAGATATAACTTAAGCTATTAAGATTACTGAGCTATAGATTAACTATAAACCAGTCTGCTCCAGAAACCTCATATCATAACAGAGCAAAACCCAACTGTCTGGCACACTGGGATATGCACAGAAGAAAATTACAACTCCGTACATATGTACAGAAAAAAAAATAGAAAGAATATTGTGGTGATTCAGATTTAAGGAAAATATTACACATACCTGTAGTTTACATAAAAAATATTCTTTCTTATGATCTCATTGCCTGTACTAAACTTAATTTAAGCTAGTTTCTTAATTACTATATTGGATGATGTAGCTAAGCCTAATCATTAACGTAAACCAATTCCACTGTGAAATCTCACAAGGATGCACTGATTAGGACTTTATCTAAAGCATTAAAGGCGATTAAAACACGCATGGTAGAATAGCACAGTGGTAATATTCTGCTGGTAATGGTCTGTTTCAAAACATCATTGTTGTGGATTTGAGTCTGTGTTCTATAGAGATGTGAGCTTGGTGTTTGATTTTACTCAGGGCTTTGAAAATACACTCAGATCAAACTAACTGTGTTAATATTTTTCCATTCAATCAAGTGGAACTAGAAATTAATCTCAGTGTATTTTAACATAAAGGCTTTCTTATTATTGTCAGGAAAACTCAACTGGTGTAAAAACCTGACGTTGATGTCATTTTCGGCTGTCAGAATTCAGTCAAAGCATCACCCAGTGGGTTTTCTCACACCACACTGTATTGTGAACTAATTCACTTTCAGTATAATATTGTGATGAATGTGTCATTTGAACGTATGTATAATAAACATTACAATGTAGGAAGAAAGTATAATATTTGTTCGGTCTTCTCCTATTGTAAGATTATATTGTAACTTATATTACCCAAGTAATTACTTTAACTAATCATTTACTAACATGCCACATTCCAGTCCTCACAGAATGATATTCCACAAGACTCATGTCATTTCTCCACATCTTTCTCAACAAAGGCAAAAACAGATGCAACATTTACAACACATTATATATTAGAAAATCTACTGAAAAATCTCACACCATTATCTAATGTCATCGAAGTTGATCTGTCATAAGGTAATAATAGATGTTGTATGGGTCCAAAATGGAGAGCTACTCACAAAATCGTAGATCAAACCAGATGGTTTAAGGATTTTTATTATGAGGGTGATGAGACTTTGTAAAGTAATACAATGCTTATTTCTAGTACTTTAATTGCTGAACTAGTGATAGATACTGTATTATTGCTTTTATTTTGCATTATTGGACTATGAGCCATATGATATCAAGACAGACAGATAGATAGATAGATAGATAGATAGATAGATAGATAGATAGATAGATAGATAGATAGATACTGTAGATAGATAGATAGATAGATAGATAGATAGATAGATAGATAGATAGATAGATAGATAGATAGATAGATAGATAGAGCATTAGGTTAGCTTGTATATACAGTAGGTTAGTTTAGCTTGTCCTTCAATTATCACTCTCTAGTATGTTTTGTTATTTTTCATGCAATCACTTTAGTTCAAATATTTAGTTAAAATATCATTTAACTGATTCTCATTAATACAGATCAGTTTAGAACTAAAGGAAAAGAGTGGAAGAGAAATGAGAGAAAGAAAACAGTCCCAACTGATAGGTTATGGAAGAAGTGACAACAAATTTGTTTTGGGAAACGGAGAAGCTTATTGTATTTCTCCTTCAACATAACTCAGAATGAATGGTAGAACAAGAGAAGATAAGACAGAAGACCATTCCTTTTGATTTCCTACTCACACACACACACACACACACACACACACACACACACACACACACACACACACACACACACACACAAACATACACACTACAATCTCAACAATCCATTAAGCTGCACAGTGAACAGGAGATGAGTTTAGATGACATATTTTCACTCATTGTCAATAACCGATTTCCAGTTCAAGGTTGTGGTGGATCTGTTGCTGAAAACAGGAGTAGGCAGGAGTATGACCTGGCTAAATGTACACCAATCCATATTAGGGCATCACACATGGTATAATATTAACCCTTCAAATAGCTATAGCTGTATTCAGATTTTTTTCATTGCCTTAAATAGAAAGTTTTTATTTGATTTTATTTAATATTTTATTAACAAATAACGGAATAGTCTGATAATTGTGACCACAATTTTTAAATGACATATTATGCAAGATATGCGCCAAAGACTTACTCATTTTTGCTTGTTTTTTGTTCTTGCACAAAGGAGAAGAAAAGAAGGTGCCTGTTTTAAATAATTAACCTTATATGTAACTGGCACATTACTTTTGTATCTTTCATATCAAGCTACATTAAAGTAAAACCCCATACCCATGATTCACCTCACCTTCCAAACATTAGGGGAAATTAAAAGTGAAAAATCTGAAGAAAACCAGCATGGAGACAGACATTAATAAGAGCTCGTTCAAACCTCAGACCTTTGAAATAAGCCATTCAACAGTGTCTTATATATGAAACTACATACAATAGCTCGTTTTTTTATGAATTTTATTTCAGCACCATGGACAGCACCAAATATATGCCTTTATTCTTTCAGTCACTATCCACAGCTTATGAGTCAAATAGTTACTGTTCTAGACAATTTGTGGTATAAATGTATTCACACAGATAAAAAAATAGTAATATTAAATAATAGTAACGAAAAGGTAAGTAATAGTAGAGTAGAGTAACCTATCCTATTATACAGCATGGAATGGAAAAGACTCTATACAGTTAGAAGTACAGTATATGAGTCTTTTCCATACCATGCTTGAGGAATTTTCATCTTTGTATGCATCTTAAATCATTTTATTACATCGTAGATGGTAAGGAATCAAGACATTTTTCTGTGTTGAGAACCTAAGTCTGTTCCACTCTTGATCAGTTATCAGTTATCCCTGTCCTTGTGTAGGATGTTTAGTTTTATCTTACATTCTGCTCCAGGAGGTTGACCTTTCATTGTGGCACCTTTACCTATAACCTCTGTAACCTCAATAACAAATGTATTTTACAAATAGCACCTAAATAGCATGTGCCCCAGAGCATCTCCTGACAACCTCAATAAGTAGACTTCAATTTATATCCCAATACCTTTTAAAAAGAGTAAAACAACACAGATTTTAAATTAACAGGCCACCTGCTCTCTCTTAATTCCTTTTTCCTGCAATGAAAATACAGACTTTTTTGTTTCACTTCACTGAAATTACACAAATACAGAAACCTCATAGAAATCTTAATCTTACAGAAACCTTAAGCTTTTCATATTAGTTTTAAGGAATTTATCTAGACTACTTTTTCAAATCTTTTTTTTTAAATAATAAAATATGTCTGCCATTTTAAATATCCCTTTTGATAATAGGTTACCCTTTTCCAATCAATCAATCAATCAATCAATCAATCAATCAATAATAATAATAATAATAATAATAATAATAATAATAATAATAATAATAATAATAATAATTGACCAGTTAATTTCAGTAAAAATTTTATTTAGTTTTTACAGCAACACTAGTCTGTATTCAAGAATAAACACTTTTTTAAAATTCCTCAAAGTATATTTTGGACTGCATTATTTATTTGTATTTGGAGATTTTGACACAATATCTACACATGTACTTTTTCCAGCCCTGTTCTTTAGTTAAAAAGTCCAAATAAAGCCTGTTGCACTGGATACTAGTTGAGCCCAGTAACCAGCATGTTCTCATTATACTAGCTGCAAGTCAAGAGAAGCAGAGTGTTACTGAGCTGAGAAAAAAATCATCTACCTACCACAGTGTAATGGCCTCAGGTAGAAGCAGATTGAGACTATGAGCTCATCTCTGTAGCCTTAAATAATCCAGAGCACATGCTGTACTGCTCCTATTGCCAGACAAGCATCATAAATCAATGAAGAACTTTTAGACTAGACATGAATGAGAGAAAGATGAAAAAGGATCTGAAGAATATGTCTATAAAAAATCAGATTGCATAAGCGAGAGATCTTTTCTACAAGCTGAGATGTCTGAAGGCTTGGCTGAGAATTAGGTTGACATTATTCCAAGAATGTGAGGAAATTTAAGATGTCAGGTGTTCTGGCATCATGCGGTAGGCCTGAATTTTGAATTAGGGCTCTGCTTTCATTCAGACTCACATGCCTGGCAGGTGTAGACATCTGAAAGCTTCCCTTAGAGCAAGAACATGACTGTGAGAGGTTCAACAACATGGAAGGAAGATTGCACTTGTTTTATCCTCATCACATTCGTACTGATGTCAAAATATCAAAACTAATTGACTTATTTAACTGAAAAAATGTATGGAATGTTGGATATTTCATTCACTTATCAGTCATAGCTTAGCTTACGCAGCAGAAGAGGGGCAGGGCTACGAAGTGCTAATGGTGTATGTGCACTTGAATGTGTGTGTGTGTGTGTGTGTGTGTGTGTGTGTGGGTGTGTAAACAGTGGATGATGAATGTGAATGTGACAGTCTCCAGCCATATATGTAAGCCTGTAATGGACATTGTCTCAAAGCAGCTTTACAGAACATAAACATAATACAAAATGTTTAATATAAAGAATAATATTCATTCATTCATTCATTTTCTACCGCTTATCCGAACTATCTCGGGTCATGGGGAGCCTGTGCCTATCTCAGGCGTCATCGGGCATCAAGGCAGGATACACCTTGGACGGAGTGCCAACCCATCACAGGGCACACACACACTCTCATTCACTCACGCAATCACACACTACAGACAATTTTTCCAGAGATGCCAATCAACCTACCATGCATGTCTTTGGACCGGGGGAGGAAACCGCACACACAAGGTGGAGGCGGGAACCAAACCCCCAACCCTGGAGGTGAGAGGCGAACGTGCTAACCACTAAGCCACCGTGCCCCCTAAAGAATAATATAATACAAAAAATTCATTTTATCCACAATGGACAAGCCTGAGGTGATTGAAGCGACTGTGGCAAGGAAAAACTCCCTTAGATGGAAGAGGAAGAAACCTTGACTCAAAAGTGAACCTCATCCTCATCTGGGTGACACTGAAGGGTGTGATTATAAATATACACTCTGTCAATTGTGTATTGATGAGGAGGTTGTTGTCCTCAAAGACCACATGTAGTTGGCTTCTCCTATTATAATGTATGGATACTTTACGAAGCAGAGAAAAACTAGAGCTAGAACTCTAGATGCCTCAGGATCCTCACAGGGTTGGCCTCATCTCAAAGGTCCATCTTCATGAAGAGAAGTAGTGGAGAGGAATTATCATATCTGCTGCTCATAATATTAAAATGCACAAGATGATAATGTGCATGTACTAGAAATTATGGGAAGTATTATGTGTATGCCTGACTAAAGATATGGGAAAACTGGGAAAGAGAAAAATCTGGCTCGGGTATTAGCAGTGTGTTTCACATGCATGATGATGTATCTTTGCCACAGTGTGATTTTTAGATTTACCGGTCCATGTGCATTGAGAACACAGAAGAATTCACGTCACCTCTCATTATCATTTTTGTTCAGGAGTGCACTGACTATGACGATGTGACCTTGGCATGCCTCGTGCGCTTAAAACGCGCTCTAAATGACTCCTGTCTGCCACCCAAAATACCTCACTAAATGTCATAATAATGGCTGTCCACAGGGCAATTAAATGGGCCATTCATTTTGGTGTTGCTGTCAGATGTCTCATTTTAATATCCTGGTTTTTCAGACAGTGCTAAACGCATGCCTTTGTGAGTGCTCATGGATGAAAAAAAAAAATCCTCCCGGACAGCCATCAGTGTTCGTTAAAAGCGAGATTAATGTGGCCATTTACACAAAGGGCTACAGCTCTTTTATGTCAGACCCTCAAACCCCAGTGTCCACTTTCCAGTAATGAGTCAAGTACCGTGACAGAAGACTGTCAGCTGAAAAGGCGACATTGAGATACGAACGTTATAAAAGCCCCATTAGTTGACAGACATCCATATCATAGATGTCACAGGCAGGAATTGTACCTGTTGGAGCTGTCAGTGGCACCATGGTGAATAAACCCATTTTGTCAAGAGCAGCATGACCAAATTGTACTTCTTTTTTTTAATGTCATTGCAATGATTCATGTGTACATGAACAGAGCAAAAGATCGCCGACTGGGCTGTAATCTGTTCTCTAAGGCTTGTAGAGATTGCATAATATTTTTTGTTTTATGTCTATCGGCTTTATGACAGTTTGTGTACTCAAAGATTCGGGAAAACATCACAAAATTCAAATCTGTAATGATAAACACCTTTTGTGCTTATTGGCAAGATCTGGTATATAAACTGGAGAAATAGAATTCTATAATATGATTGCAAAGGGAAAAAAAAATAAATAAAAATAATCAGAAGAATAAAGAAATTTACACAGTCCAAATTTTCAGTCCAAACTATTCAGTGTGGTGGATTGACTTAACAGTAAACTTACTTGATAAAATGTGTAATGTAAATTTTTTAAAGAGAACTATTAACATACACAATTTCACTAAATAAAATGTATTACTTAAATCATTTCCTGACTCAGGATATATCCAGAGCTCAAAACAAATACATAGCTGATATGATATTTTAGAAAGTATGCAAAACACAAAAAAGTAAAGAATGTTTTTTATTTGCTCTCTATTTTAGTTACTTTATGATTCCCGTCCATAATCAGCCCTGTGGTCCAGTAGGATGTGCCTGATACAGCAGTTGCTTTACTCGGAGCTTCTTCCAGATTGACATGTGCTTCACTCTGTCATGGAGAATAAACCCAGCAACCCTGTGAAGCAACCTCAGTTTTGCCACCTGTCCTTGCAACATTCTTTTATTCATCACTACACCCACAGCTTTTTACATCACCACCACAGTACAATACACTGACTGTAACTCTGCTGTTTGTAAATGCCATCCAGTTTATTTTCTATTTCAATTAAATAAAATCCCAGCACACTTAAATTTTCCATGAATGGTTTCCACTTGTCTTTTGCTTCATCTGAAGGGAACATTCCATTCCTTCCCAGAAAAAAAAAACATGACCTTGGGCCTTATACTTAATATTCAAATATGTGTTGGATGCCCAGTTGGAACCAACAGGGTGTCAAGACATCATCATCATCATCATCATCATCATCATCATCATCATCATCATCATCATCATAACCCTCCTATACTGGACACATCTTCTTTACACACTTTTTTTTTCATGAAATTTAAAAATACTCATAATAATATTATAAATGATAACAAATACATTTAAATTTTAGCACATGTTTATTAGCTCCAAGACATTTAAGAGCATTTTACAGTCTGTTGTTTTGTTTGTATGGTCTCTGCAGACTGTTGCACATAACTGGAAGCTGAATCAAGATTTTGGCTGGAACTTGTTGATTTTTAATGAGCGCCATCACTTTATAAGAAAGTAGCAGGCCTAAATGTTGTTCTAGGGTATTGTGTCGAACATTAGTAGATCGCTCGAACGCCGTGGCTTCATTTCAGCTCTGTTGGATCAATTCCTGTATTGATTTCAAGCAAAAAGGCCTGGCTAAGAATCTCTGGAGTCTGTGTTTAACTATTCTGCCTAAGGCAGGCAGGAGGATTCATTATAAAAGATGAACTGCTTTGTGGAACAGGGTTAAGTCCTGTACAAATGGCTTGTTGCATTTGGTCTCTGTCTTTAGTGAATTGAGCTTGCGTATGGATTTGGGGAGGTTATGGAAAGTGATTGCAGGTTGTAGCGCTTGTATTGATCTAAAGGAAGTCAAGCATGCCAGGTTGTTGTCTGTTGTCTGTTGGGTTTGACATTTCAGATCCAATGTGTATCCAGACACAAGTGATGTGAACAGGCCAATTGCAGGAAGAAAAGAAGTTGGCTGTTACATATGTTTTTAGATCTCTGATGTCATAGCGAGTGTATAATGACTGAGCAAGCAAAGCTAAACTGGGAGCAATACATTCACCTTAATTGTTAGTAGCATTGCTCATAGCTTAGTTTGGATTTGAATCTGCCTCCGTTGTTTTAGATAAAAGGTTTATCTTGTAGAAAATCATCTTACAACAAAGCTCCATTCTATAGAAATAAATAAACAAACCCACAGTGTCTGTTCTCAGCTAGAAATAGTTCTTCCACATGCACAGGCCTTATGAATGATATCAGTGGACAGCTTTGATGATGTTCACTGTCCTCTTCTTTCCACGTAGGGAGCAGATTCTGCATCCTTTCACAAGAAAACAGCTCATATTGATTAGTTGTCTCTGTGGATTAGTGTGATCAGCCGAGTGATAAACGCAACCTCCATCATCTCTGAGATGCACAGAGCAGAGCATCCTGCAGGCCCTACTCCAATTTTTTTACACAAAGGCTTTGTGGTTGAATAAATGTGTATATTTGCCAACATGCCTTCAAGTGTTCATGTTCTGAAAGCTTTGTTTCCATCATCTGAAAAGATGACAAGTACCAGTTAAGGCTGTAACACAGATTTACTCCTATTAAAGCTATACCCCAAATGTACCCC